>NC_051185.1:57847876-58079626 GCF_013339695.2 Rhipicephalus sanguineus
CCACTGTAACCAACTGAGGGCTGTGTTGTACGGCAAAAGGAAACTATGTGGCCAACACAGGTTCCAACTTCTGCTCCCCCATTGAAGGTACAGTACTGGAACTCCTGCCTGTGGTTCACCCACACGACACAATGTTAGTCACTCAAAATGCAACAGAATTGTCTTTGCAGTGCAACTGCTGCCTTCATTCATGTTTTTGATGGGCTATTAAAAGTTTTTCTTGCCTATTACACCAGGGCTTCGTGTGAGTTTGCATGTTTCTCACCAACTGCAGATGGATGCAGTGGTCACATGACATTTAATGAGTGGAAAAAGGTATAAGATAATAGACAACACCCACAACAAAGCTTGCTGCGCCATGATAACTATTAATGAATTTTATTCTGAAATGGCCTCTCGTAATGGCCAAGTGAGCGCCTTTGTTCTCATCAAACAGATGCAAATAAACATTGAATGATACCAAGAAATCTTTACTGCTACGTCTACAGTGTCAAGGATATAATACTGTGAATCTAATACATGATCATGAAAATATGCCGAGAAACAACGGCTGCAGCACTCAAAAGTTAGCTCTACTTCAAATCTTTTTACTTCAGTTGGCACTGTGAAACAATGCTGCACAACTCTGCCTCATCAAAGCGAGGATGGACAACAGGAATTCTTATGTTGCGGAATGTGTGTTCCTACTTTCCATATAACAAAAGGACTTGGACACACTACCTGTAAAGACAAGACCAATGCACATACCTATTGAGGTTCAGCATGGGATGTCAAGAAATGCTGCAAGCAACTCAATTATACAGAAAAAAAAAAGCTAAGTGTGAAATGGGACACTTTGCACATCCCTTAGCACAGCTTATTGCCACAGGGATGTGAATCCCGGATAAGCCAAGGACTTTAGGCCTTGAACAGAATCACAAAGCCAGTCATTCACGGGGCTTCCCGTCTTCGTGAGTTTTCAGGTGCCTCGTAAGGTCTTTCTTTTGCACAAAATCCGTGGGGCAGAGGTGGCATTGGAAAGGTCTCTCGCCGGTGTGGATCCGTAGGTGCACGTCTAGATGATTTTTCCGATAGAAGGTTTTCCCACACAAGTCACACTTGTAGAAGTGCTCGCCTCTGTGTTTTCTTTTGTGTGTTTCCATGGCAACGCTGGAAGCTGTTGTATGGCCGCACGTAAGGCATCGCCATATAAGCTTTCCCATATGAGAGCCCGAATGAGACGGTCCGCCGGAGCAGCAGGCCACAGAGACAAAGTCTGCGTAAGTCAAATTGGAACATTCTCAGTAAAAGGCAGTCTAAAACTAAAAAAAAAAGTGCAAAGGCCGGCTAGTACAATGTGCAGCTTGCTACTCTACACAAGGGGGATGTTTCACACTATGCAGTGAAACATTTATAATCAGATTACGAAAAGGAGTTCCACATCAACATCAAGAAGCACCCACATGCAAGATAGAATAGCAGTCATGTGTTCTAGGCACCCTTCGCTTAAAACAGTCTGGACAGGTACACCAGGTTTAAAGGGACACTAAAGAGAAACAGTGAATTTGTTTAGATTGATAAAGTGTGCTCGGAGAACTCTTGTGTAGTTTATTTCACCACCATAGGTTTATTATTAGAGGAGAAAACCAAGTTCAATGTTTCAATTTTAAATTTCTCGCCGAACTTTGTAATTCGTGACGTAAAAGACTTCAAAGAGCATTTAACGTATTTTGGCGCCACTGGCTTGACGAAATTTCCACAAACTCGTTATGTCAAGTCTTTGGCCCCCTCAGAGGACAATGTATTTCGATTTAACCGATTAGGAACTACGTAGGCCCAAGCAGGCGCCGTCAAAATTATGTGACGTCACGGCAAATGGTGCGGGAATTCCAAGGTGGCGTCGCCAGCTGTATTTTCTTTTCGCGCGTTTTCTTGCTTATTAAGCGTCTTCGCGCAGAAAGCGTGGTGTTTTTGGCATCGTGGAAGACTACTTTACTAATGCGAGAAAAATCGTTTTGCTCTTTAGTGTCCCTTTAATTTCGTCAATGGAGAAAACTTTAAAATATTTAGCTCATCAACATCTCATCTTTCCATGCTATAGTGAAGGCAGCCTTGAGAGGTGCTGCCATAGTTTCTTCTTGCAGCCAAAGCTTCCAAAAGTGACACACATGGAGCCCATGCCTGCCTGTGAGAATGTTGGCTTGTACCCCAAGGTGCTTTCATTTGAACATGGAATGAGGCATTCATCTGCTAAAAGATTTATAGTCACTTAGGAAATGTGTGTATGAGTGACAAGATCCATGCCTGCTTTGCAACCTGAAGTCAAATAATAGACAGCCAGTTGGTATTTATTTTTAATAATTGCAGCAGATGCGCAAGCTTATAAAGACATTCGTTGTGAATACTTGTCGTGCAGCCCACATCTCAAAGCAGGTAACCTCACATATGTTCCTTGAAAATAGTAAATGAAATCTTCTCGTTATTTAATAGTGTAAACACAATGTTTAACTTCTGTTCCGATACGGCCATATATGGTCTATAGAAATGACCATAGAAACGGAAATATAAAAATACAAAATAAATAGAACCAGAATGAGAAATGCAAAAATTACACACACTTTCTGAAGCATTAAGAATCAGCGGTCAGTTTCTTTTGACATGAAAATTATAGAATATTTGCCGTTGTCCACCACCTGAAAGAAATCACAAACAAAAGCCGTCAGAGCAAGAGAGATTGTGAAAATAAAAGCTGAGGATAGTCACACAACGGGCTCAATCAACAGTTTAACATTTCTGACTGATCATGATGAGCCTGAATGATAAGAAGAGAGATACAAAGCACAAAAGCAGAGAGAGTAACCAAGCACGTGCTTGGTTGACTACCCAACAAATGAACGACAGCAAAGTACACTGTGTGCATGGGCTTCATTGACAAAGATTCAGTGTTCTCATAGACAGCATTTTTAGTATCAGTTGCGTCAATCTGCTCTACAAACAACGGAAAACGAGAGAAATTTGCATCATATATGACAGAATGTGAGAAGCTGTGTCGACGAAGCTAGAAGTGACCAAGTACAGTGGCATTTAGGGTAATGTGTTTATACATATTTACATTAACACATTGTTAATCAATATCAGAAAACTGCAGAATTCATGCCACAGAAAGTGTGAACTACCAACTGAATTAGAAACAGTGGTTCAACAGTTGCTGGTTCTGACTCTTTGTGGTGTGCCTTCTCCAGTTTTGTCTCTGTACATAATAGTGGCATGTGTCAAAAGGAATATTAAAAATGGATAGTTTTATATGCCCTGGAATGCTATTAGCTGTATATCATAAAGAAACAGGTCGAATCAGCCAAGAGGCAACAGAGTTATGCTCCACATTTCCGTCTGTTTGTCCCATGCAAGAATGCTGTGTGTTCTGCCCCACAGTTCTTCCTTTCAGCTTTTTCGACAATGAACAGTGAACTGTACAACGTTAATCATATCTGAATATCTGCTTTTAAGAAAAGGGGAACAATGCACGCAAGTGAAGGTCACAAATGTATGCTGCATTTGCCATACTAACAGAATTTCACCACTATCTGCAATGTGAGAATGGTGATAACACTTGTGGCTCAAAGTGGTGAACCAATTTCATGTCGTTCCTCAATACCCTCATACAACCTGTTCGTGGGCCGTAACAATGCAACTACCCGAAAGTTTGTAATATGCAATATGAAAATTTTCTATCATGATCTTCTCCACATTTAACCTTCTTTCTCGCAGCCACGGTGCCTGCATTTCACGGACCAGTTCAGTGTGTTGATTTCGGTATTATGGCAAAAACAAATAATGACAATGATGATGACGAGGCTATAGGAGGTAGAGCACTGCACGGGTAAAGGATTGTTGGATCGGGCCCGGGCCGGGCTCGGGCCCGTGATCGTCGGGCTCGGGCCTGAGCCAGGCCCGTATTAGGCCCGGGTCTCCTACGCATCTGTATAATCACGCTCCGGACACCCGACACGTCACGTGGACGGGGATCGCTAAAGAGGCCGCCGGCTGGTTCACTTCGGCGCTCTAATAGACAGTTGTTTTGGAAGCCCTTAGTCCGGTCTCGCTTTAAGGCGTAACATTTTCAAAGATCGAAGGCGGTCACACGAAGACGACGAGACAGCCATCTCCGGGGAACAGCGAGGACGGTGGCTCGCGCTCTAACGGGTGTGCCTCGCTTTGACAGATCTATGGCACTGCGGTGGCGGTGACTCGGTGAAGAAGGGTGGGACAAAGAACGTTCTTGTTTTGAACACGAAAACGTTGTGTACGTTGGGTGCAGTTGCCTGCCGAGGAGTCAACACGACAGCTTTAATTTATGTAACGCTGCCCAGCCTGGTGTATTCCTACCAGAAGCAGCTAGAGCACGTTTTTAGGGGCGAAGCTCCTTAAGGCGGCACCCGTTCGTCCCTCGCAGTTGTAGTAGTAGTCGTAGTAGTAGTCGTAGTGCGTAACCAGTCTTACGCTTTGACCTCCAAGGTGGTGCCGGTGGGAGATTTTTCCTGTGCGTTGTTGAACAATAAAAAATTCGCAGCGTGCGCGTTAACTAAAAGCCGAATTCTTCTGTCTCTCTTTCCCCATTAGCAGCCATTGGCATGTTCCAGTAGGAAACGTTAGTAGAAGTAGAAGTGTAAGTGTTAGCTAAAAGCCGACTTCTTCTGTCTCTCATTCCCATTAGCAGCCATTGTTTACCTCCAAGGTAGTGCCTGGTGAGATTTCTCCTGTGCGTGATTAAACAATAAAAATTTTGTTCAAAACGCCGTTGATTGATGAAATAAACCAACGAAAGACGCCAGATGTTTTGTAAAAGCAAAACGAAAGAACGCCAGATGTTTCTAAAGCAAAACGAAAAGACGCCAGCTGCTTAACGAAAGACGCCAGATGTTTTCTAAAGCAATGGTTTTCTAAACAATGAAAATTCACAGCGTACATGTAAAATTAAAGTGAGTTGCAAGTCGTCATAACTCATCGAACCTTTAGTATAAACGCGCCCGATCTCACGTCGGTGATGATGTACTGGGCAGAATTCACGGAAGATTCACGGTTTACCGATGAACCTCCGCAGCTTCGCCCACTCATCATCATTCACTCCGTGGATATGCTGTGATTTTTTTTTTTCATTGCATTGTGCAATAGATGAAGTTTGCAGACTTGCTACTTTTACTCAACAGCCCTAGCTCGTGTGCAATTGATGTAAAACTTAAATTACAAATGTCTGCCATGTTTTTTTTTTTTTTTCAGTTTATGGAGGTATATTTTGTATACGTTCTTTGAAATGCAAAAATAAGATTGCATGGTTAGCACTGCCTGCGTACATGAAACAGCCAGCTATTACTCCAATTATATTTTATATTGCCCTGCAATTATTTTGCAAGAGTGTTACGGGCGTAATTAACCGAAAGTATACACAGTACCAGTGAAAGTCGTGACACTGAAAGAAGTTCCCAAAACAATCTCTAGAAAATATCTTGTGTGTGGCAGGTATCTGCACAATAACCGAAGGTTAGACGGTGCCTCCTTTATGCTCAAGGCATAACTAGCTGAAACGGGTCGGGTCGGGCCGGGCCGGGCCCAAACCTTTCGGGCCCGGGCCGGGTACGGGCCACATTTAAGAACACCGGGCCGGGCTCGGGCGGGCCGGAGCATGGCGTTTTCGGGCTGGGCCGGGCCCGGGCCGGGAAAATCGGCCCGTGCAGTGCTCTAATAGGAGGAACTGCACTGCTGTGACATTAGTGGACTTGTTCATTAAGACGTCACAGCAAATTGTAAAGTTTTTTTTTCAGTGACTGTTCGCTTTCCTCCTTTTATGCTGTCTTCAGTCTGCGGGCCAGCAGAATGGTCGACACATCTGTAAAGAATAGGAATGTCATGGGTATATATATTTCAGGTAAAAAGAACTGCAATGGAAATGTGAAGTATGTGCAACAACAGATATTACAATGCACTTTATGCATTACCATGTCAAGCATATCATTAAACCTCACCATCTCTACCAACCCCTATACTTGCCATGGTGCATAACAGTTCTTAAAGGGCCCCTCACCAGGTTTGACAATTTTGAGCTGACTAGCGCAATGCATACACTGGGCGTTCACGATCACGTCTGCCAAAATTTGCAACGCTACGCGCCGCAGAAATGGGTCAAATTTCAAGCTGAACGCTGCTTGCCCTTCTTCTCGCAAACGCGCGCCCAGAGAATGAGGGGATAACGTACATGAGAGAATGGCCCTGCGTAGATGGTAGTGCTGTGACGTCGGTCCTCTACGTAGACGACTGTGGTCTGACGTCGCCAACAGTAGCACGTGACACTGCGATAAATATTTCACACGACGTGTAGTTTGTGTAATTTGTTGCTTGAATGGATGAATAAAACTTGAGAATAATAATAAAACACACAAACAGAATGTGCGTTGTCTTTTTTAATTTTTACTGCGAATCGCAGCGAGATTCGAGACTAATCTACCTCCGTTTTGCACGCGTTCGTGTTCTCGCGCTTTGCGCATCGTGCAGACGCCACCCCTTACAACGAACTAATTTTCCACCGCGCTCCAGCGCTTATTAGGCTCATTTATCCTCCCGCGTCTAACTAGATGTTCATGCGGCACACCGCTAGTCTCGCGTCCGTACAAATGTCGCAGCTTTCGCGTTCAGTATTAGGTTGAAAGCCAAGTGATCGGCGAGCGTGCATTCGGCATAACTTGCAGAGACGAAGCGCAAAGAACGCCGCCACAACACCGCTCGCGTCTCGGGGGCTCGGGCTGGTTCGGGCACGTCATGCGTTCGTGACATTGTGTGCGCATGACGTGTTCATGCGTATGCGTTATGTGATCCTCCCGCTCGCGTGCCGAAGAGGGCAGGGAAGGGATTTGGCTTGTGAAGGCTACACGGGGCGAGCGGCAAGGGTTTGCAGCTCGCCTCCTCGCATCATGGTTTCGCGCCGCTACAAATTATTGGTTTTCTCGGCTTCCATCGGACCGATTAGAAAAATTCTTGTGGCATAATGCTCCTTATTGGGCTCGCAACAACTTCCAATGTCTAACTAAAATTCGTTATGTCACCTGGTGAGGGGCCCTTTAAGTGGGCTCGTTGGTTCATGAACATTATGGCAGAACAGCGCAAAATATGAGACAGTTGATGGTTGGCACTGTCTTCTGTGTGTTTCACTGTCCCATATTTTGTGCTGTTCTGCCATAATTGCCATGGTCAATGTGGTTCTCAGGCACTCAGTGAGGGTCAGGGGCTGAATCGCCAATGATGTGTTAATCATCTTAAACATCACTCATCAAGCACTCCAATATAATCACATCTTATACACAGTGTCTCTACTTAAAAATGTACATCACGAAGAGTTCTTTTCTTCCTTGTTTCCCTGAAGTATACTGCAGCAAACTTGTTCTGTAAAAATAAAAGTTCCATTAACATATACAAATGCGAATATCTGAACAAGTAATAAAGAGACCCTGAAACAGTTATGACAATTCTGTATAAACGCATTGAGCCGGTAAAGCAAGCCCTAAGAATCATTTGCAGACCAATGGAAGCTCTCCGAGTCAAGCCTGTAATTTATTACAAGTCTTTAAACATGTGAATTGCTACAGGTTGCAGCGGGCCAGCTGAATGAGTTTTCAATTTCTCACACCCTTTCTACGTAGCATTGTTCCATGTTACATAGCACCAGCAACCAATCTTATTGGATATGTCAAGTCTGCGTCACTAAACCTCCGGTGGGCAGCGAGCGTCATCTGCCTGGGTTACAACGTGCTTCGTGTTGACGTGAACTGCGCAATAGTGCTCATCTCAAGGTTTCTTTACTCAGAGACAATGAATTGTCTTAGCTGAGTTGTGTGCTGCAAATCTAGTGATTGGTGACTTGTAAAGCTGCTACAACGTGTAAGGTTTGTAAGGCATCTGGCAAGCAGAGTCGCTTCAACACGTCACTGCAGTGAGCGTCGGGCTCTCGCTATCCCCTGAAGATATAACTATAGTGCCTGAGTTTACGCTTATCAATGATTGTTCTCAAATACTTCGTTTGCCTGCATGCCTTTGCAGATTGTCGCTGTACAGGAGAATAAAAAAAGAATGGCTGGTAGTGTGGCGACACCTGGCGGGGCAGATCTCAACCACTCCGCGCGCTTCGTCTTTGTTGCCAGATGGCGCATGCCGGGCACGCTCGACCAAGCTCAATCCGTCGAGTGCACTTCGGTTGGAACTGATCGTAGACTGTTCTGGTGAGTTGAGGAGGCAAAGCAGGAGGAGGGTATAACTACCATTGCCCGCAGCTGCCTTGATACACGATGTGTCGCTTAATTTGTGGGGCGAACAATTTGACGATGCTGTAGCCTAAACACTGACAAAATTTCGAAAATCGTTTCAGGGTCCCTTTAAGAAAGTAAATGTAAATCAGGAACGATCAAAGCAGGAGGATTAGCGAGGCCTAAACCTACTGCAGCCATTGAAATTAGCTTTAGAATTCTCAGCATGTTCGAAAAGTGTTGCAAGGCCCCTTTATGATCACATGCTACATGACTCGGCCTGGGAAAAAAAAATGTTTCACATTTACCTCGATGGCTATGAGTGGCGCTGGCTAAAACTCTCAGGGTTTGTCATGTGTGAATGTTCCCTCTTAGTCTCTGTCTATTAGCGCTGCATCAAGGATACTTTTGATCCTGATCAGGACTGTTCCAGATTAGGCTCGATCCGGATCAGATGCTGCTACACAATCACTTTTAATCGCCATCAGTCCAGATCGGGATCAAGAAGATTGCGATCTGGCTCCGTGATAACGATTAGGCTGACATCTATGCCAAACTCGATCTGGATAAGGCTGTACCATGTAGCAGCGACCAATTTGGTGATCATGATCAAGAAGTCCAATCCGAATCGGCCCTGGTCGCGATCAAAAGTACCCATGTGACACCGGTATTACTATTGTTCTGTCTAACAAGAAAACAGCCTTACAATCAATCCCCCCCCCCCATTTTTTGCTGTTGTTTTCTTCCTATGGAAAAGTTTGTTGCACTTGGTTTCAATGAAGTTCTACAGGTTCACAAATTCATAATAGGCTCTTTTGCTAGCTGCTCTGGAAACAGGAAGCAGTTCTTCAACATCTGTTTTCTCATTTATGTCTGCTGCATGCACACCAAGCCTCATGTAGTGTATTGCACAATTTGAAACAGCATCAAAGGCAAAAATTACTCGAGCTTTGTGACTCGATACACAGTTTAGTGGTTTCTTCTTGACATTTGAGACATCTCAAAGGTAATGTCGCATCGCACCATTCTCTTTCTACCGCTTGTTTCGTTAGGAACACGGAATTTCAACACACTGCCCAGGGCAAGTTTTAGCAAAATGCAGTACGCAGCTCCTTCTCAAGAAAGATTTATCCGGCAGTCGCAAAGCATGCCGCATTGTTCCAGATCAAAGACCGTACCCCCACCCGATCATACATTAAATGTAAATTCATGAAACATAGCATTCGCAAAGGCGACTTTCTACGCAGCGCAAATAACTGTGGTGCATTGGAATGTATAAACAATCTGGTAATAGGCAGTTTTAGAATAGCGTACGCAAAGCTTCGCACTAGAGTTTGTCACCAGTGCGCATGCGTCATACGCTAACCTTTTGGATGCGTACGTATTTCGAAAACAGCCCGCGCACATAAGCAGCGCTAACGCTGTCTAATGACAGTGCACGCAACAATTCTCTATCAAAGAACGCCACAGGACTACTACAAAACTTCAATCAGTGGTGGGCCGCAGTAAGCCAAGTTCTGTCAACCATTCCTGCACTGTTTTGACTACCCCTCGTCAAAGTTTGGAAGGGGTTCACTGGCTTTAAACGTCGTCGATGACATAGAGTACATCCGTGCAACGTTCCGCTGTTGTCGATTCGCCCGTTTTTTCTACACACTGACACTCGGGTACATAGCAGCAACTGAAGGCTGTATCTTCCACTGCAGCAGGTAGGCGCCGCGAACACTCCCACGACAAGCACAATAAGGAATATCACCGGCGTTTGTGGTGTCTTGACTTCTCTCGTGTCCGTGTTTGCACGCCCTCTCTCTTTAACATGCATCGAGCTTTTGTCAAACACGTCATTTTTAAATCGACTGCCGAACCTTTCTTTCTGCACAGTGGCTAGTCGGGCTAGTGTACTTTCTACATTTGTCGGCATTTGTGCTGCTGCTGACGATGACGATGGAGCCTCCGAACACCCATAAAGTTTTGGTGACATATATATCACTGAACATGAAGCTGCGAAATAAATTTGAACGATTAATTTGATTATTAACAAACGCACTTTTAAGATACCCTCATGGCATGCAACTTCTAAAGATAAAAAAATTCAGAGCCATTCTACTCTGTGAAGGTGGGCGTACCAGAGGAGCTCTGTGGTGCGGTATGGTGCAGCCCTAGCATGAAATCGCCCCGGTGCGCACCGGTGCAATTTCACGAAGATGCCATTTGTTTTCTGTTTACATTTCGCCGCTCCCGCGAGCGCACTTTGAACGGAAAGCGGTTTCGTTTTACGCGAGAATGGCCGCCCGTCTCCGCCGCGCGCTGTGACAGCCGATTGCTGTGGCAAGCACTTCGGTCGCTCTACCGACGATTTTTTTTATCTTAGTAGTGAAGACGACTCGAGTGACGATGTGGAAGCTTCAGAATCGAGTTCCGACGATGACAGTCCAGATCAGATGCCTCAGACTTCGACAAGTACTACCTGGTAAGGTTCGTTTTTGACTTCGCGCTCACTTGATATTTGACGACTACGGTATCCTTTCTTTGCTTAGGGTCTCAACAACGTACGGCAAGGATGTTTTGCCAAATGCAGCACGCCGTATCAAGTTTTCACCCACAAGACAGCCTGGTGCCCATGTTGCAGCAGCGCTGAGTGACGTGCGTCGCTTAATTCTCAAGTGCGCTTGATTTTTTTTCCTTTTGTTTTTTACGACAGAAGTGATCCAGACGTTATGTGATAACACAAACAAGTATGCCTGGATGCATATTTTGGACAAGCAAACGTACGCTCGCCGGGACGGCTCTGCCACTTGAGATGCTGAGGTTCATCGGACTTATCCTCTACATGTGTTGTTGATGTACCACGGCTCCACATGTACTGGCGGACGACGGGAATATTTTCAGGCCTTCTCCCACCAAATATTATGAAACGGGACCGATTCTTTGCGTTGTTATCATTCCTAAGTGTAGGGGACCCGGAAGGTCTTGCGGCTGCAGCATCTGATGGGAAGACTTGGAGGGTGTCATGGCTCCTGTATGAGGCACATAAATCTGCAGTGACGAAGTTTGTTTCAACCACGGCGCAACCTTGCGGTGGATGAACGCATGGTGAAGTCAAAAGCCAGGTCAGGAATCGGGCAGTACATTCGGGACAAAGTGATGAAATTTGGATATGGGTGCTGGCGGATTTTTTTGTGTACACTGGAAAACGTGAGGTACCAGGACCCCATGGATTAGCGTTTGACGTTGTGACTCGGCTTTGCACAGAGTATCGCCATCAGGGATATAAAATTTTTATGGATAACGTTTATACGTCGGCAAAACTGTTCGAACACCTCCTTGAGCACAATAAGACGCTTTCCTGCGGGACCACTAGCAAAGATCGTCGGGGCTTCCCAAAAGAATTGAAGGATGCTACGTGGGAACGAAGGGCGCAGCGTGAGGACGTTCGCTGGATTCGGGAAGGCAACATCCTTTTCATGCAATGGAAGGATCGACGTTCTGTGTGTCTGATGTGCACGATGCACACAGGAAATAAACACGTTGCTGCTAAAAGGAGAGAGAAAAGGGGGGGCCAGTGGGTTGTGAATACCATAAATAAGCCCCTCCTTGTTCATGAGTACAACACCGGAATGCTCGGCGTGGACAAATCGGATCAAATAATTGCCACTTACAACGTACTCAGAAAGTGCGTACGTTGGTGGAAAACCGTTTTTTCATGCTGTGGACATTGCGTGCGTAAACAGTTTTATTTTGTTTCAGGAGCACCAGAAAGAGAATCCAAATGTTGAAGAACTTTTCAGAAGCAGGAACTTCGACCAATTGGCGTTCAGACAAGAACTGATTCAACAGATATTTCAATACGATGAAGTTTCTCAAGGATGCGCGCCCCTTTCTCACCTCTAGATCATGTTCAGCACCAGCCGAAAAGAATGGAAAAGAGAAGGAACTGCAAGCTCTGCTACGAAAAAACAAAAACGCAAAACAGAACAAACGTATTCTGCTCGACCTGTAAAATTTACCTTTGCTTCCTGCCTTCACGAGACTGTTTTGCCGAGTGGCACAGTCGTCGGAGCCAGTAGGTTGATGGGCCGAAAAAAATTGACATGCTGCACTAGATTTGTGTTTATACTAGAATGACAGCTAAGAGAACTAGTAACAATTTGTACATTTCAGATTTCTCAAAGTAATTTTTTCGCTCTCTACATTCACCAACTTGTGAAGTGCTTGTATAACTTTTTGTTCGTTTTTTGTTATTTGACAAATTTTACAATTCTGTAAGTCTCATACCAGTGTGTTATATGTATAAAAGGCCGAATCAGTAAGCTACCATTTCATATATTGCAATGTTATATGTGCCTTTTTTTTTCAAGAGAAATGAATTTTATTGTGAAAGCACAAAAAAGTGCCGTTTTTCCGCCATAGCGAAAGAGTTAAGGAGATAAAGAACGCTCATTTCTGCAATCCATCTGGAAGCATGGCGCAACATCCTTGGGATGAGGAAAATGGGAAGTGAAAGAAGAGAGTGGAAACGAGAGGACACCTCTGAAAGAAAAGACTTCGCAGCGTCAGGCCTGGGTTCCCCTCTCCCTATTAAAAGAGTTGGTGGTGGTGGACGGCGGCACTGGGAATCTGACTCAGCACGGTAGCAACTCCCGAAATGGAGGCGGGTGCTCTAAACACGAGACTGGAAACAACAGCGAGGGTTTGGGATGTAGGGTCTGATATGGGTCTTTGTGTACCCAGTTTCTATGCTTTGTGGTAGTACTCACTTTGCAGTACTGACGTTGCTAAATGAAGGTGGAAGGGTTGAATGCCCCTCCTAACCACATCTTCTGTAAATTTGTTTGGCACTCATTAGGTTGTGTGTTCACCTCTAAAATGGGAGGCACTGAGTGCCAACCGTGCACTCGCTGGTTGTCTAATGGGAAGAGACTAGCGCCTGGGACGAAGACAAGCTGCTCTCCCTCGTAACTGCTTTGGTCTCATCCCAGATGTAAGACTTGCAAACACCTCCAAAACGACGTTATAGTTAGAGGCACCAGAAGTAATTATGTCCATTATGTAAAACCTAGTTTTACCTGCACTAGTTCAAACGTTATTTACATGGTCGAATGTTCACTTTGTCACCAGCAATACATTGGCGAAACAGGCCAACCAGTTAATGTTAGATTAAATGGGGATCGTGCAGACACAGAATAATTTACCGAAACCAATGGCACAGCATTTTAATGTGGAAGGTCACAACATCAATGAACTCAAACTTCATATACTTCAAACATCCGGTCCCCGAGAGACAGAAAATATAGAGTTGTAGACTTATTCACAAGTTTAATACACTCCACCCATGATGTATAAACATTTCAAAGGGCACTCTAGAACCTATCCGATATAGCAGGCACATGACGACAACCAGTCATACTTAAGCCTTACTTATCATACTTATCTAAGCGTTGCAAAATGCTGACCAGGTAAATCGCATGTTCAGTTGCTGCTGACATGTGATATGTATGCTATGGTGAAATACAATAGCGTGATTTTTTTTACCCATAGCTGATATATGACTCAGCGCAAAGTCCCCTCCCCCCTGATCTTACCCTATCCACGTGAAAACCCATATACATTCCCAGTAGATCTTCCTCTCACCCTACCTGTTTTCTTTCTTTTATTTAGGATTTTTTACGTGTACTCTCCCGATACGACATGCCAAGCTATCTTAACAGCCTCTATTCTACATTCCTTGCCCCCCCCCCTTTTTTCGCGCTTGCTCTCTTCCCCACCTCCCCTTCTTTTTTGGGAGAGAGGAGTGAAGGCATACACATACAAAGTGCTAAGGAAAGCAGTTGTTGCCTTGACAAAGTCTGCTTGTCAAAACGTTGGCTCCAGTAACACCCCTGTGCAAGACTTTTTCATTTTCTTCAAGTGTATAGTTGTGTTATTCTAACAGAACGTTCTCATGATAATGATATGCCAATAAACAATGACTGCAAATTCAAAGTTATCTTTGCCTCTATTCTGTGGAGCTTGCCTGTTACAAAACAAGACTGCACTTATCACCGTAGCAAAACCAGGCGGTGCTTCAATACCATTATGGTGATAGGCTGCGTGTGTCATGGACAATGGTGATTCAAGCGTGCAATTTAGACCTCATGGAATATGTCCCATTTCTTTCAATATAACATGTTTTGATAGTGTGATAGCAAAGATGTGACCAAGGCAACACATTATCAAGGAAACTTAGCATCAAGCGCTGCAATATCCCGTAAGCTACTCAGTCGTATCGAATAAATCTGAACTACACATGTCAACTCTGAGGAACACCATAGCTAAATTTACTGCTACAGAAAACCGATCACAGAAGAATAAAGGACTTTCTTATTTGAACCAAATCACAAAGCCAGTCTATCACACAACAGGGCTTATGAGAACAGTGATGTGTACCTGCTTTTGCAGCAAAACAAAGTGGCTTGTTACCGGAGCACTGCACTGGCTCAAACCTAAACATCATCGAACGAGTACTTCACACATTAATTTATTCAGTATGTCTAGGGATATCAATAAACACATAAATAGGAGTACGTAATCGCATGCACATACCACACACACTTAGTCAAATGCACACGTGGGTGTCTTTTTCAATATTCACTACAAACACCAAGAAGTTATGTATCCAACTTGCACCTGTCCTGGCCTCGTGTGTGTCCTTTCGGCCATTTAAGTGGGCCACTGGCAGGCTTCGCTGGAGCATGGGCGCACACCTCTCGCGCATTTTCAACCTTTTCTGTCACAGTTGAACACCATCAGTGAAAAGCGTCCCGCGTCTGTGAGTTCGCAAGTGGTGCGTAAGGCCCGACTTCTGCGTAAAGTCACTGGGACAGAGGTGACAACGGAAAGGTCTCTCGCCGGTGTGGATGCGAATGTGCTCGGTCAAGTTGCCCTTGCGGTTGAAAGCTCTGCCACAGTGGTCGCATTTGAATGGGCACTCGCCCGTGTGTATCATTCCGTGTTTCCGAAAGTCGCCACTGTTAGCCGTAGAATAGCCGCACACAAGACACTGTTGCACAGGTCCTTTCCTGCGGTAGCCGAGATGAGGTGGCCGGGTGGGGCGATGACGCGCAGCGACCAGGCCTGCGCATGCAAAATTGGTGCATTTTCAGCAAAAGATGGAGTAATAATGGGGTGTGCGGCAGTGAGTCTAGCCGGTACAAGCACACTACACTGGTGTGGGATGGGTGCAAGAGTGACAAATGGAAAGATGAAATTATGAAAAGAACATGCGCATAAATGCGAAAGCTATCGCGGCGTTGGGTGAGTGTTTGGAGCATCTGCCTCCAATGCACAAGGTACCGAGTTCAATTCCCAGTGCCACAGGTCGCACTGGTTTTCTAACGGGAAGAGAGGTGTCCTGATCTAGCACTTGGTGTTGTGGGTGCTGCTTCCTTGAGAGGGTGGCCTCCCCTTTCCACTTTCACTCCTCTCCCAATGATGATGATGCATTTTAGGAAAGAACCGTTATGCGAGAAAAACTTAGTACATATTGTTCACTGGAGTAGCCGCTAGTAAGTCTTTCATTGAAAAGATCTTATTATAATAAATATTGTAACTCAACAACTACTCACATAATTACCTAAATGTCAATGAGGCATATGTAGGCACATTTTTGTAGGCAGATATTTGTAGGCAAATAACTGCATTACTTTCAGCAACTTAATAACTGAGTGCTAATTTTTTCCACATCATAAAGAAAGCCCATGAAATGTGACAAATACCACGTGACTACACACCCAGCCGCATAAGAAAGCAGCACCCTCAAATAAGCTCTTTGGAGGCAACCGCATTGCCTGTTGTCCGCTGCCAAAGATGGTGTTCCGTACCTTGGGAATGGTATGGGACGAGCGCAAACAACATGTGTCGCCATTTCACACGGATACTTCATGCTCGATTGTACGCCACTATCATTATCCATATTTCACAGAAAACTGATCCTACTGATAACACGACCTGAGCGCTGCTCTGACTATGGCCTGACTTAGGAAGACCAAAGCGACGCGGTGCTTCAGCAGAGGAGTGGCACATGGAGCACTAGGGTGATACTTTTTTAAAAGCGGCACTGTTTAAGGGACCACCCTGTCATTGTCTCAAGTATAGCGTCGGCGTCACGTCGGTCCCACGTTTGATACACATAAGCCGAGCAGGCTGCCCGTTTGGAACGCCAGTGCGCACGCGCTTGCGGGTGAACTCCAGCATCACACGAAAACAAGAGAAAAGGGCAGACAAACACATACAACAAAAAAAATAACAGAAAAGAGCAGACGAACACAAGATAAACACAGGCGAAGTGCTCTGCAGTTCATACAGCTTTCACTTGGAGTGGAACTGGTTTAGATTTTTTTTTTCCATTTCTGCATTTTCCCCTTGATACTCGCTACCTCGCAGTGAGCCTGGTTGAGGGCACTGGTTCTTGGTGCATATTGCAGTTTAATCACATGGTATATTCATATTTCGCAGGCATCCTTCTTCAGCTGGAAAAGGCGAGTACACAATTAACACAATGCTGAAAATTGTGCAGTTAAACGTCACTTAAACATTCATACGTATGCCTCATTGACATTCTATTAGGTGAGTACTTCTAGAGTTATAAAATTTATTACAGCTAACCAATTAAACTTCATTATTGAAAAAATTGCTAGTGGCTACTTCAATGCACCCGGAACAATATGAACTAGGTTTGCCCAGCATAATACTGTTCCACTTTTGTTAAAAATCTTGGTGCATGATAGCTGGGACACCCTGTATACATGGTGTCTAGGTGTACAGGCGTACATGGTGTCCTGGTGTATAAGTCACTGCCTGTTTTAATGCGTCTATTGTGGGTCCATGCTTTGTTGAGAATACGAAAAAGCAGATAGCCCTGCGGAGCAACAACACACGTCAACAGTGATGCAGATCTTTGCCACCTCATCAACAATGCATTTTCACAGGCACAGATAAACACGGCACAGAATCATCCAATATAACCTCTGTCAGTTGAATCTTGCCCAACTAGCAAACATACACAAGAAATGCAAAAGCATAATAATGACAGTGCAGTGTGTTTTCACAGAACGCATTGATTCTCAGCAAAAATGTCATCAAAACACAACGGCAATTGAACGTTCTCTCACACCATCTATTTTTTACGTTATTTTCAGGAATTGATTGAAACACTATTTCTTCCATAATCCTATCTTTCATAAGATAGGATTAAGGCTACTCTTGATTCAATGCATCCATGCCACAGACCGTGTAATGAACCAGAAAAGAAACTGTGCCAAAGACATAAGCATCAGTCAGATATTAATGTTAAAAGTGACTGGTGCAATACATGGTGCATAGACCTTGATATTAATAAACACAAACATGGGCATATAAAGCAGATAGGTAACGCTACCCCCATATTTCCTCAATGATATCCTCCGAGTGTGCATCTTTGGCAAAATACTAGGAGCGTGCGAATAGTGAAATTTCATCTCGAATCGAATAGTGTCGAACAGTGGCCAAAAATATCGAACACAAAAGATGTTATTAAAAATTGAAAGAAGGAACAAAGAAATGAAATCTGCTCATGTTGTTGAGCACATAACGCGGTGAGTGACTGCTACAGAAAGACTACGAATTGTCATGCATAAACACAAGCTGTTCCACATGACCTGGCTTGAGGCTCTTTCGCCGTGATGTTACGGTGTTTCCTGCAGTTGAAACCATGCGCTCACTGGGCTGCCCTTATTTATCTTATTTACATGAAACGTTTGCCGCCACTTACTGCAAGACAAAGGAAAAATTCGGGACACTACGGCATGGTGACAGCTTTATTACGCGCTCGTCTGGGAGGGTTTTTCTTTTTTCAGCTTTTATGGGTGCACAGGTATGTTGAAGAACCGCCATTCCATCAGCAGCAGCAATCCTAACCATGTAATGGCTATCAGAAGGGGGTGCAGTAGCTAGTTTTCCCTACGGTCGCGCAACACGGCTCATCTGACAACAATAATGTTGTGCTTCATCGTTTTAGCTCCGAGCCCAAAAATCTTCGGGCGCCCATTCACAGCAGCCCCGTTCACAAGTGGGCGCCAGAACAATGGGAGTTTCTGAACAAGTGGTGCGGTGCGGCAGTGGCGACTGCACAGTGTAAACAAAGTTTTACATGTGAAGCCAATCACCGGGGGTATCGCGGGCCAAAATCTGGACATTTTACAGTGCTTGCGGCATATGCGACCGAACTACACAAGAAGTCTGGGCCTTCATTTCGGAAGCGAAGTTGTGAAGGGCTTGACAGTTTTCTAATGTTTTTTTTTTACATGCGGAAATGACATAACCTTCTTTAAAATAAACATGCGCTCGCTTTTGAACCAGGATATTGGTGAAAGCTTTAACAAAAGGCCTACTGTAATGACGTTAGCGTTACTTTTAGCCTAGCCAAGTTGCACCATGAGCCTTTGTCGTGTTTTAGATATTCATCCTGTCAAACTGTTCGAAACTTCAGATACTAACTATAATTGAAAGTCGAATCGAATTATTCGATTAAGTATTACTCAATTCGAATTCGAAACTCGAATATTCGCACCCCCCTACAAAATAACTTTTAATTGAGCATTAGGATGGACAAGTGGCTGTGTGGGTTTAGCATATTCTCAGGCGAAATGACAGACAAAAGGAAATACACACACACAGGGTGCCACTTCTAACAGTTTAATCTGAAATAAGACACTATCTGAAAGAAGACGCAGCCCCTGCAGTGATGCTACCGAGGACTTCTGATTTGGAGCAATTTTTGGAGCAGCAAAATTTCCGTTTTGGAGCACTTTGGAGGAGCAAAATTTTTATCTTGGAGCACTTTGGAGCAGATAATTTTGCATCTCGGAGCACACTGGAGCAGCCAATTTTACATCCTGGCCTGAGTGCACTACAGAAGCATATTGCAATAACATTCAAGCACCGGAATATTACTATGGGGCTCTTATGAAGGCTAGAAATATTTCGATTCATTGCAAATCTCATGGAAAAAATCATCTCAGGAGTACTCCATATTTCACTCGCTAATCAAAAATAAAGGCTCATGCAGTTGAGTGTTCTGGATTAACCTCTTCGGCGATTATTTTCGACACTAGCAAATAAACAGAATACCAGATTAATAAAATTGCACTTTATGAAATAACCCTAAATGCATCTATGTGGTTATCAGCAGACATTGTAGACAAACACTGTGATGTACAGCAGTGCCTCAATGCCAAAGAGCCAAACTATCCCTAATGCATTCCCCTAAGAAAACTCCAAGGCGAAAGCCTGATTATTTTTCTTCTCGATTGACGGGTTGATCCTCCCCCTCCTTCTCTGCATGCTTTCTGCACCTCACCTGGTTTTGCGCTAGCTCCATGATCGGCGCACCGATTACGCAAGCATTGTAAAGCGACGATGTCATGTGATGGCGTCATCACGTGACATCACGATATATGACGCCATGATGACGTCACAAGTTTTGACGATCTACGACGTGATGATGACGGCATCACATGATGATTATTTTTTGCATCAATCGATTTACGCCGCCGATGGTCAATTTTCGTGTTTGATAAAGCATCTGAGGCTTTCGCATTAATATTGCGTATTGAACGTTAACAACCTGGCCTTACATACCAAACTGTCCTCCACCATGTCACCTCTTTGCCATGCGCGAAACAGCTTCGCTTATCATCCACTTCACAGAGTGAAATGGCTCCTCAACTTTTTTAAAATGTTTATTGTGATAACAATTATATGGACACTCGCCGCGGATTTTTGCCGTCGCTATTGCCGTAATTTTCTGTATAAAGACCAAATTATTAACATCACCACGCGCATTCTAGCCGCGGTAAAAGCTCGCGAGCGCTGGCGACGAACGCGGCTGAAGCGGAGATTAAACTAGCCGGCCGTCTGTCTCCGTCGCACGGACAGCGCATGAGATAACATCTTCCCGTGTGCGGGCCTGCCGTCGATTGCTCATCAAACAGAAAGGAAACGCCCCACCCGTCTTTCGTAAGGAGCATGAAAGGACGCCAGGGGAGCGGAGGGGGGGGGGGAGGGGGGGGACCGCATCGTTCGAAGGGCGCAGTCGCTTGCGCGCGCGCTATCTCGAGGCATGAGGAAACGGCTCGTAAACTTGCTGTGCTCTCAACGCTTACTTCGTGTTTAGAGAACTCAGAGCAAGAAAATGCTTCGGTTCCTGGAGCGGCCATATTCCCTTAAACCAGTGTTTTGTTGAGTTACGCGAGATCGGATCCAAAATAGTTAGCTGCTAGCCTTACTTCGTTTAACTATACAATTTGTTGGTATCGCATTCATTGCTTCGCCCTTAAGCGAAACTGAGTTTTTTTAACCGTCAGCTATTCACCCTCGAAAGCGAGGGGCGGACGTGTAACATGGGGTAGCCGCTCAGTGGCGCACCGACGGGGGGGGGTTTTGGGGGTTGTGACCCCCCCCCCTGAGGCCGACCTGACCCCCCCCCCTCGTAACTGCTTCACGGTCATTGTTGCCGAGAATCCAGCGTACACGTTCACGGGCCTTTCAGACGTTGTTATTTCAATTCAAGAGGTGGTCTGAGGTCGATTTTCTCTCATTTACTCCAGAAATACGTTGTATTCACCCATCTACTCCTAAACTGAAAGAGCGCAAACCGCGTGCTCTGTGGCTCTGCGCTCACTTCCAGTGAAGCAGCTTTGGACGAAATAAAAGATGCTTTCACGGGTCGTCAGTTTGACCCCTCTTCTTTTCTTGCCCCCTCTGATTATTGCAATAGAGCAAATATTTCGGAATATTCGAAACAGCTATTGTTTTTTTTATTTGTTTGATTCTCGGGGGAAGTCTAAAAGGGGCTGTGTACAATGACAATGCGCCGCGTGACTTGACCACAGACGTCGGTGCACAGTGCATGTGACATGAAGAATATTACGTATAGCAGCTCATCCAGCTGTGTACGCAGTGCTACATACATGTTTGTCCAGAACAAGAGTTCGCAGTGTTGTTTACCGTTTGTAACGTTATTATCCGGTTCACACGGGCAAATCTAATGCACTTACCTGCGCACATGCAAATTATACCTGGTTCATTGGGACGCTTCTAATGTAATTAGAGATTAAGATATCAAGTGCCTAAATACCATTAAATTGTCGGTGTCACATGGCTTGATTTAATGGCACTAATGGCGCGACGACAAAATTGCGCAATAAATATATGTTGGTTTTGTCTTGAATGTGCAACTTCTTTCAAATTCTACGTCATAAAACTCATTTTATAGAAATAACAAGCGCTTTCATGTACATTCAATGCCTTACTCGCTATGGAAACGAAACTCGCTTAAGCGTGATGAACATTTCCTGTTGCGATGCCGGTGGCATTCCCGTTACTTTTTCTTAAATCCTTGATATTATAGTGAACACGAATTGTGTCCGTCATGGAGCACCTTTGTTTTCCTTTAAATAGTCAATAATGTACGCTCTCCTTGCCGACAAACATTCTTTTTTCATCATATAGATGGCTCTACAAAACCACGCCCTCTGGCCGTGACAAAACACAAAATGAAAATGAAGGCACTCATTCAACGGCAAGCCCTAAAGTATATAGCCACGTGTCACCGCTAAAATGCCCTTTATATTCACGGTGTTACCAATTAGCGCCACTTTTTACGTGCAGATGAGCTCTAACGTAATTCTAATTGGCAGGACCGAACCAAGGTAACTATCGATCCTCCAAAACGAAAAAAAAAAGGAGAAAAGCATTTGAAGAACTTGGGCCCTTCCAGAGACATATGGTGCGAATCTTCTTTTTCTGCCTTATCACAATGCATTAATTTTGCTAAATATGCAAACTTTCTCATAAACGTTTCACTATTTGGAACCCTGTGCCCATGTCTGTCGCCATGGCAAATATAACAATGAAACACATCGAAGAACAAGCTCTTAATTCATTGCAGCCGCTGTCAAAAATCTTTCACAGATACGTCTCAACGACTGTCATTCGAGCGTCAAGAGGTCATAAGTCACAATTATTCTCTCATCTCAATTTATCCAACGAGTACAGTTCACCCTTGGAACAGAAGACTCCCTGTCGTTTTTAGATGCCCTTGTAACTTGCAAATGAAACTGTGCGAACACACCTACACAAGTCGATATTTTCAGTTCACTTTAGAACCCCACGAAAATCCGCAATACATCAGTAGTAAAGATATTAATGCGAAGAGCCGGAACGCACTGCAGCACACAACTTTAGAAAGAAAAACAAGAAAAACGCGATATATTCAGGAAACGCGCCAGGAACGGCTACCCAAAATCTTTTATTCAGGAAGCATTTCGCTTCCAAAAACACAACGACGCAAGCTGAGAAATCCAGTAACAGGTGTCCCCAAATCAACATCACGACAGAAATACATATCTCCGCTATCCGTGGCGCCAGCAAAACCATCGCCCGTTTCCGCGGCCGACTGAGTAACGTAGACAGTAAGAACGCGAATGGCCCGTCGGCTCTTGCGCTTTGCCGCCTTTGTGCCATGCACACGTGCAGTCCGAAACGGGAGGGATAAAGACCTGACCGAAGCCAGTTCGAAACCGCTAACGGTGGCGCGCGCGCGACTTCAAAGTGAAACCACATGTTCGAAAAGCCGCCGGCGTACTAGGCTGCCGAAAAAAGAAGAAAAAGAAACGGTCTTGTTGACACCCCACTCCTCCGAGCGTGTGGCCCGTAGCCGACGATGGGGACCGGCGGTTCGTGAAAATGTTTGCAGCATTACGAACACAATAGCGCGTTCTATGCCTTCTCCCAAAAACCGGCCACCGGAAGAGCGTACCCAAGCCATCTTCAACAAAACTGATTGTACTGGCTGCGACGCGAGCTGCATCAGCGGAACTGAGAGAGACGGAAAAGACGTCCCCAATCCATCGCAGCTGAAGCCAATTACCGGAAATGAATGCTGGCAGGACTTCGCTTTTCCCCGCGCAAAGCGCAAGAAAAGGAAAAGGAAAAAAAGATGTACGCGTACAGCCTCACAGTCCGGCACTCCAAGTATCCCCTTTCCCTGTCTCTCATCTAACAGTGCACCTCGACACATCCACACGCCAAAGGTGCTCCCCACCACTTTTTACTCTTCAACTCATTCCCACCGGTCAATCCCTCGCACTCCTCTGTTCTTTGACCGAAGAGCACTGCCGCCGCCTGCCTCACCCTTTCATACCCACCAAACAAGAAAAGAAGCCCTGTTCATCCCTCCCTCGACCGCTCAAGAAGGAACCGTATGTATTCCGAAAAGTAGGGAAAAATGTTCACCCAAAGTTCCAAAGATAAGAGGGCGTCGGCGGCGCTTCGAAAATAGTGTTTTTTTGTTTTCTTCGGGGCTTGCGTTTTCTACAGGCAAATGGTGTCGCCAGCGGGGTGGCCGCGCATTTTTTTTTAAACTTTGTTGACAGAGGACGGACGAGCTGTATTGGAGCGGCGAGAAGAAAGGCGACCTCGTACGCGGCTCGTTCGTCAAAGCGACAGCAAACCCGGGAGGCCGTACAGCTCGAGCACATGGCGATATTCGTTTAAGCACGTACACTGTGGTTCCTGCACTTATGAGCAAGCCTTGGCGCAACTAGTGTGTGCGTCGACAGCCATGCCGCAGTACCGCGCGCACGCAGGGACCCCAAGCAAGCACGAATGCTATGCGAAAATCCATACGTTGCGAAGATGGGAGGAGTAAGACGACGGGGCAGAATGAGTAATTGTTTTCAAGGACGCGTGACAAGAAAAAAGGGCTTCGGAAAGTGCGAGAGTTATATTGGGATGCCACGTTTTCTTTCTCTTTTTTTCAGACAACTCTCGCCCTCTCTCTTTTTACCACTTCTTTTTTGTATGTTGTACATCGGACGGAAGCTACGAAGTTTGATGTGCCCCCATGCACACGTTCAGTTCGCTTGCTAGAACTTGCTTCTGTGTCTGCTGCGCGAATCTGCGTCGAATGAGCTACCACATCACATGCATTTCGCTGAAGCGCCAGTCGAACACGATCCTCACCTACTTCCCGAAAAAGAGTCCGTGTTCAGATTCAAGAGATGCAGCGACAGCACCGGAATGCCCGATTGCGGCCAAAAAGGAAGCGATGACCCAGCACTTATCGCCTTCAGATGCGTCAATCGATCAGTCACTTATCACTGAGGATACTTCAGTCGCCGAACCTGTGCACCCGAATGACATGGCAAAACGGTAAGCCTGGCTACAGTGCAGCTGCATTGAGCTGCACGTATATACTGTTTTATAATCAATGCCACAAAGCTTATAGTAAATATTTACGATGCACTTTCAGATTTGTAGTTTGGCGAGGCTTGAAGGAAGTATAATATAGGATGTTCTGCTCACATTGTGCACAACATTCTCAGTTGCAGAGTTCTTTAATTGCTAAAGTTGCCAATGGGGCTTGTTTGTATGACATTTCCTGATTACTGTGGTAATCGGGCACAAGACACAATAAATGGGACACAAGAAAGGCACACGGCGCCGGGTGTCCTCGTGTGCCTTTCTTGCGTCCCATTTGTTTGCGCTAACATAGTAATAATTTTTTTAACAGCAATGCGCGACCGCCAGCAGGCCGGCACGTCAGCACCCTTATCACTACCTGGAGCTGAAAAACTAGCAAAAATAAGTATTTGCAAGGCATCTTTGTTGGAACTATATTACGCGTTGGTTTATTCAATTTGCCATTTATTTTCTCCGTGCGCTGCTTCACTGAACAGTTTCTTGGCCCTCTCAAGTTTTTCAAGATCTTGCTGTAAAATGCTGAAAGATCATCATCATCATCACATCTGATATTATTATTATTATTATTATTATTATTATTATTATTATTATTATTATTAGCAGTAGTAGTAGTATTGTTATTACTATTTGGTATCTCATATTTTCTTTGTCGTTGCAATCCTCCAGCCTAAACAACGAAATGGCGTATTATGCAATGTGCCTGCACCCCCCCCCCATCCCACACTCCTGTAGGCTTCTCTTCTAAGAATTTCAACCCCCCCCTGAGAGAATTCCTGGGTGCGCTACTGTAGCCGCTTCAGTGTGGGCCGTCAGCGACGGGCCCGCTACTGACAGCTGCGCACTTGCGGCTGCTCCGACCAGGAGATATGCTTTTATTAATGAGGCGACATTTTTAAAAAGCAAGCACAAAATTCGAATTGGAACCCTAGCACGTGAGCTCGAAAGGGCAGGGCCTTTTAGGGGGTATTTACCGCAGAGTGATTACAAACTCGGACGTGCTGGTATAAGCAATTACGAAAAAGCTCTTCCGAATAAAGATCCATGGATGAAGTATATCTGAGGAAAAGTGTGAACGCGTTTCCACCGTTCGCGTGCTCTTCCATAAACGCGAAGCAAGGAAAATTCCATATTGTCCCATATATCTACTGCTAGCGATCCCAGATTTCATTCCGCGATGTCCGGAAACAGAATTGACAGACATTTTAGCAGCACACATGTAGTTATAACTGAACATTGCTTTCCTTACGTGCCGTACGACGCTTGAAACGAGCTATCAGCAGCGTTTCTAGAATAGACGACGTCCGCCGATGAATCGCCGTCGCACTTTCTCGCTACCGATAGGCCTAGACGTCACGAGCCTGTGCGGAGAGCGCGTTTTGCTGTCGAGCCGACTTGCAGAACGGAAGCTGCGTCGGCACCGTGCATGGCATCGTGGCTTACTCGGGACGCACGCGCGAGCGCTATTTATTCAGCGGAATAATTCTTGGTCCATGGTTGCGACTTTGGCAGCCCCAAGATCAAACTGCACATGTTCTGACGCGCCGACCGTGCGATTGCCGGTGATAGACGCCCCCAAACCCGAGACTTTGGCGCAGTTTGGCGCAATTTTCGTCGATATTATCAGGATGGCGCAGTAAATACAATTTGGCGCACTTTGGCGCAGTTGGCGCAGGAGTGGAATCACTCTGTCAAAGCAAGTGTCCACTTATGTGTTTCTGTTTTTCAAGTAAAACGCAGCTATAAGCAGTCTTGAAAGCAAATCTTTTTCTTTTATGCTGATGCCCACAGATTAGCATGCACACGACCAGTGTGGTAGAGACAATCTCTCTATAACTGCTGCTGGTGACATCCAACATAAATGTTGTAGTATTAGTCCATTGCACGATTGCAACTGCCTGGTATATGTGCACCTTTTCTAAAGTAAATGGTTGTCCATATTGGGTCATATTGTCCATAGAGTAAATGGTTGTCGATCTTGTCCAAAGTCCATATTGGGAATGGGTCGTGTCAATTTTAAGAGTACACCAGCTCGGTACTGCATATGGATCAACTCAATTTTCGGATTGGGCAAAGTCCACATTGGGGATGGGTCATGTTGAGTTCGGGAGAACACCAGTTAAGTGTTCAATATGGTCAACTCAATTTTCGGATTGACGGAAGTCCATATCGGGGATGGGCCATGTCCATTTTGGAAGTACACCAGTTTGGTACTGCATATGGGTGAAATCAACTTTTGGATAGGCCAAAGTCCATATCGGGGATGGGCCATGTCAATTTTGGAAGTACACCAGTTTGGTACTGCATATGGGTGAAATCAACTTTTGGATAGGCCAAAGTCCATATCGGGGATGGGCCATGTCAATTTTGGAAGTACACCAGTTTGGTACTGCATATGGGTGAAATCAACTTTTGGATAGGCCAAAGTCCATATCGGGGATGGGCCATGTCAATTTTGGAAGTACACCAGTTTGGTACTGCATATGGGTGAAATCAACTTTTGGATAGGCCAAAGTCCATATCGGGGATGGGCCATGTCAATTTTGGAAGTACACCAGTTTGGTACTGCATATGGGTGAAATCAACTTTTGGATAGGCCAAAGTCCATATCGGGGATGGGCCATGTCAATTTTGGAAGTACACCAGTTTGGTACTGCATATGGGTGAAATCAACTTTTGGATAGGCCGAAGTCCATATCGGGGATGGGCCATGTCGATTTTGGGAGTACACCAGTTTGGCACTGCATATGGGTCAACTCAATTTTCAGATTGGCCAAAGTCCATATCGGGGATGGACCATGTTGGTTTTGGGAGTGCACCAGTTTGGTATGCATATAGGTCAGCTCAATTTTCGGATTGGGCAAAGTCCATATTGGGGATGGGTCTTGTCGATTTTGGGAGTGCACCAGTTTGGTAATGCATATAAGTCAACTCAATTTTTGGATTAGGCAAAGTCCATATTGGGGATGGGTCTTGCCGATTTTGGGAGTGCACCAGTTTGGTATGCATATAGGTCAACTCAATTTTCAGATTGGACAAAGTCCATAATGAGGTGGGCCATCCAAAATTTGGGGGTGAGCCATGTCAGTTTTGGGAGTACACCAGTTTGGTACTGCATGTGAGTCAACTCAATTTTCAACATGGCAAAGTAAATTTTTTGGGTGTGGGCGAGGTTGGTTTGATTTGACATTGAGACGTGACACCACTTGAGCACGTGGGTTTTGGTACCATCAGATGTTAACAACGGATCCTGGATTTTTCGCTTCAAGGGCATATAATGCTTTCGCACTAATAAATATGAACAATGAGACAGCCCTCATCATCACACGAGCTGTGATGCTCTCACACACACACATATGAATATAATGCAGATTCTAAAATACGATCTATATTTCCACCCGGAAAAACGGCAACCTTGGATAAGCGACAACAGCATTCTAATGATGGGGTGCTCTTAAAGCACAAAGCCTCGGTCCAGTGGAGTAGATCCAATCAAAATGCATTGCCAGTTGTACTTACTAGTACCACGCATTTATCGTGGCTTGTAACAACATTTTACAATCTTGCTAAAGATCAGTTGGAAATTAGCAGATGGGACGAATGCCATTTTGCGAGCAACTTGTACTGCAATATGGCTGCCACAAAACCTGATGCATGCTCCCTTAACGACTAACTATGCCCATTTTATCTAGATTCTTCAGTGCCCTTCAAGTAGTTACGTAATGGGTTATTCTAAACAATATCCAAACATTGCTCTTTTCTTCTGACCACATCTGGGCACGTATGATCGCATTTCGTAGTAGTTGAAGACAGGCAAGGACATCTCTCATACGAAGATTTCCAACCTCACCGGCAAGTGTCACAGACATCTGGCCAGCCTGTCAAGGAGTAGTAGCGGTCCGCTTCAAGTGCTTGCACTGCTCGTGGTACTTCCGATGGAACTTGCGCACAAAGGCCATGGGACAAAAGCGGCACTGGAACGGTCTTTCCCCGGTGTGCGATCGCACGTGATCCATGAGGTGTACTTTCTGAGTGAAGGCTCGAGGGCACAGTTGGCACCGAAACGGTCTCTCGCCAGTGTGAATGCGGAGGTGGATGTTCAGGCTATTACGCCTCATGAAGGTCTTGCTGCAGTAGGCACACGTGTACAACACGCCGCCATGCGCAGGTTTAGAAGCGCAAGGATCGCTTCCACCATCGTCGGTGAGCGATAACTGTTGTCCCGCCTGTGTCGCAGACGAGTCATCCCCATGCCGATAAGCGACGTGCTGTCCTCTGGCGGTGCCTGTAAGAGAGACAAATAAATCTGGTGCAGAAACTACACCGAATGAAAATTCAGCATTATCTGCATTTTTTGCACCTTCCAGCTGATAAGTACTAGACTCGACTAAGACCTTAGAAAAAATGTCAGCTCCGCCCACAGCCATCGCTGTCCCACAGAGAATTAGCATAAATGCTTCATTCAATAACACTTACTCATTTTTATGACGTCAAGCCCTTCTCTGGTGTTTCAAGCAGTTGACTTTCTTATGCAGGCGCACGCTTGTGTCAATAGTTTTAGGCCAGAAACTTGAATGTCCTGGTAAATTTTTTCAGGGACTCTGACATCATTGCTCAGCTAAGCTTGATGTTTTAGGTAGTAAAAACGAACCTCTAACTCTTAATATGCGCAGTACTTACATTAGCCGAGAAAAAGTACTTACGGTTCAAGAGGAAACCAGCTAGCACGATCTTTCACAGGTGAAGGATAGATGTGCCACGGTACTGTGGGCGGAGCTGACATTTTTTTTCTTTCATTGTAACCGAGTATAGTATCGGTGACAGAACACATTATACCGGATAGTAATGCGCATCAATTCTGCATACTCTGACGTGTTTGAAAGTAACTCTATAGAGCTTAGACACAAGGAATCATGCAGCATTAAAGTACAGGGTCCTTCCAGTGTGGAACATGTTCCCACCACATCTTGCATGTGTCTCGCAGTATACAAGCACTTTTTCCAGCAGCTGGTTGGTGTGGTGTGGGCCATTCTCCTATGAAAGTGACACAAAAGTATGGTGGCTCCTTCCCATTAAGGACGCCATGGAAAACTATGCTAAGAGGCTTGTAATGGGGCTTATGAGACCAAGAAATCTCTTATTTGCCTCCATAACACTATCACCACAGCGACCACCGGTATCATAAAAATTGCGTACCTTAAACCAGCGAAATTGCAGTTAAACTCCGACATAACAAACACTAACGTTGAAGGTGACCATATAAACACAGTAAAACTGAAGCATTTTTTTACATCAGCATGAAAGAGAGAATTTGCATCAATCCAACATTAGCATGAAACGAAGATAACCTCTGTTTCAATGTGGTAGCTTGGGCAAGTTGTTGATTCAGTATCGACATGATTGCACAGTGCAAATGAAACAAAGACAGAAGAGAGAACGCAACACAGGTGCTGGTGTGTTCTATTTCAAAAATGCCCTCTTCTTATTTTTCACAACTTATTTATGCATTAGGTCATTCTGCAGAACTGATTTGCCAAGACCAAAATTTGTAAGGGTCATCAGCTTAATGAGCATCAGATGTGACTTTAATATAAAGAAGTTGAGCCAAGTATGTCATAAGTAGGGCATTTTATGCTACACTACCTTTAGTTTCAAGATTCTTGAACCAAGGGACCAGGCAGGATTTCGTACAGGCTTCTCAACAATAGACCATATTCATACTATCAATCAGGTGATAGAGAAATGCGCGGAATACAACCAACCCCTATACATAGCCTTCATAGATTACGAGAAGGCATTTGATTCGGTGGAGACATCAGCAGTCATGCAAGCACTGCGGAATCAGGGCATCGACGAAGCCTATATAAACATAATGAAAATGACATAAATGGCTGCGCATGTGTGAACCAAGGGCGCAACCTTGCACACGTTCTGTGATAAATGTTCTCTCGTGCCACACGAGATTGGTGGAGGCTCGTCTGACAGTCAGATGTGAGAACAGCAACCGGAAGAGGCAGCGCTGTTCATCGTTTTGTTGTCTGCTAGGCAAAGAATGGGCAAAGAACGGTCTATGGACAACTTGAATTGTATCGAAACATAAGCGCTTGGGCTGGAGAAGCGAATTAGCTTGCTTTGTTTGTGTCTGGATTAATCTAATTCCACGCCGACAGTTTGCGAAAATGGCCATCAGTGCCACCACCAAACGTCTCGTGAAACTGCGACACCACCTAGTGCCCAATCAAGACATTAACACAAATAAAATGCTTAAGTCATCCCACTTTCAATTTCAAGCTTTTAAAAACAATGGCCTCAATTATTTACATTCAGTCATAATCTATATTTTTTCATATATTGAACACATTTCTTAATTCATTATACGGCACCCAGCAGTTGATCAAAACGTGATGCATTCTTCAAGGGCAGTTCCCCTTCACCTATTGGCCGATTGCTCCCTCTCGTTCTCTTGTGACATTCCGTTCTATCACAGAACATCTACAAGAGTGAAGGAAAACAAGTGAAGGAAAACATGAGTTGATTCTCCAAGTAAACTAAAACACAACTCGAGGAAAACAGAGGGCTTGGTGTCACTACCTAAATCTTAAAGCCAGTCACTCACGCAGAGAAGGTACAAGTGAAAAACAATATGTATTGTCTTCTGAAGCAAAACATCAAGTGCTCTGTTCTCAAAGGACCGTATTGAGGCAATCCTGAACAGTGGCGCAGCCGCAAGGTTCGACCTCGCCGAAATTGTGCGAGTTTTCGTGGGTATATATACACGCAGACATACAAATGCACGCACAAACATACAAAAAGTGGTTGAACCCCCCTCCCCCCTCCCCAAAAAATATTTTTCGTTGGGGGTAGGGGGGATTAAATCAGTAGCTCACAAGAAACTACATTCAATAAAACTTTAGGATGGGTGCGAAAAAGAGTAATAATTACAGACATAAGCATCGACATCAACATCCATTATAAGTTCCAAGATCCTCCACGTTCAGCTCGCACTTGCCCAAGTGTCGCACACATCCTTTACGCTGTTTCTTATAGTAGCGCTGTGGCACGCTTCACTCAGGCATGAACAAGCTAGTTCCAACCTTATCATCTCTAGCCCTGCACTTGATGCCACAGAATCACCAGTGCATGTCAGACCCTTCAATCATAGAGTGTCCTATAGATACACTAGAGGGAACTCTGGCACTAGTGTCTATGGGAGCTGCAACGCATGGCACTTCAGCCAGCATGGGAATGATGGGTAGTACATAAATTTGTCTAAACTTCATTCTTTTGGCTCCGCGTCGCCTGCATCCGCTTTGTCGCAAGACGAAGTTCAGCAAAGGTCAGCAGTTCCACTTCACCAGTTTAACCTTTTTAGGCTCACCAATTCAAATCTGGTCGCAAAGTTCACAACGGTTCATTCTTTTACAAGAAACAAACGCAAAACACAGCAATAAACAAAGCCACAAGTGCATTCGAAGCCGTAAGCACGAAGACTAGGCCAATCTGTGTACTACCCATCATTCCCATGGTGGCTGAACAATCGCAGCGCCAGAGTTCCCTCTAGGCAACTGTAGGAAACTCTATGCCTTTGATAGCAGCTCACGTGTGAACAACATAGGGCAAAAGCTTCTAGCCCTTGTGTTTTTTCAAGTGGTGCACAAGGCCCGCCTTCTGGGCAAAGTCACTAGGACAGAGGTGGCACTTGAAGGTTTTTTCACCGGAGTGGATATAGAGGTGCTCAGCCAGATGGCCCTTCCGTTTAAAGCCCTTGTTGCACTGTGCACACTTGAACGGCCGCTCGTCCGTGTGTCTCTTGTGGTGATTCCTCATGACATGGGCGTAAGGCGTGGTGTAACCACACACGAGACATCGCTGCAGCTCTTTTCCGCTCTTAGAGCCTGGGGGCGATGGTGCGGCAGGGAGGTGACACACAAGGAGGAATTCTGGGCAATGGAAAGCGGCATCATTTTAGCAAAAAAAAATTACACGAAAATGAGAGTGAGGTAGCTATACTCGGTTACACCCAAAAAAAAAAGAATGTAGGCTTTGCCTGCAGAACCATAGCGCGCCTGCCATTCAACTGTGAATGACTGTCGTGCTAGTTGGTTTCCGCAAGAACAGTAAGCACTCTTTCTCGGCTAATGTAAGTACTATGCATATTAATAGTTAAAGTTTCGTTGTTACTGCCTAAAACATTCTCCTTGGTCAAGCAGCGATGTCAGAATCCCTGACAAAATTTAGTAAGACGTTCAAGTGTCCCACCTATAAGCAGCGACACAAACGTGTGTATCGGAAAGTCAACTATCTGAAACACTCGAGGAGTGCTTGATGTCGCAAAATTGAGTAAGTGCTATTGGATGGAACATCTATGCAAATTTTGAGTGGGAGGGACATGGCTGTGGGCGGAGCTGACATTTTTTCTTGGGTTGTAACCGAGTGTAGTATAAGGTGCAACTGGCTAAACTAGATGGCAGTTAAGGAGATAGCAGTACACAAAACACTGACAGGATTCTCAAGACAAACATGATGAAGTGCCAAACTGTAGCACCGGTTCCACAAATGTACTGGATAAAATGTCCTTATTAATATAAGAACAGCAAAACACTTAATAACAATAATCGTTGGGGTTTAATGTCCCAAAACCACGATATGATTACACTGCTTATACACTATACTGCGATATGACATAATTGCACTGCTAAAAACAGCCTCTTCAGCACCTCTATTTTCTTGATATACTGGAAAATGGTAAACTGCCAATGCATGCAATGAAAACTATAATAATAATATCTTGGGTTTAATGTCCCAAAACTACGATATGATTATGAGGGACGCCGTAATGGAGGGCTCTGGATATTTTGACCACCTGGGCTTCTTTAATATGCACCTAAATCTAAGTACAAGGGCCTTAGCCTCCATCGAAAATGCAGCCACGGCAGCCGGGATTTGATCCCGCGACCTTACGGTCAGCAGCCGAGTGCCATAACCACTAGACCACCATGGCGGTCTAGTGGTTATGGACATTTGGCTGAGCACCTCATGCAATGGAAAAAAAAAATGCTGTTGTGTGCAAATACGTGTACAGGTAAATCGTAATCTAATGAATTCCAAGGATACTGAGACACAACTAGTTGCAGTGAAAACACTTAAAAAACTCACACATGCAACATAGTCAACAGACAACAAATACATTTTGCCTACATGGGGTTCGGTGGAATAAAGAACTGCAGACTAATGTTGAACTGAGAAGAGAAATGTTTTATGTTGACTGCGACACAGCAGCTGATGCTATTTGGTAAGCAGACGCTGAGCTTTCAATAACGAAACACTGCGATGAAAAGACCCGCCTAAATCCTACGTGTTGTTTTCAAAACACAAGGCAGCATTTTGCAAAAAGCACAAAGTCAGTAAATTCACAAGTCCGATGAACAAGAAATAATGTCAGTGGCAGTAACAAGATGAGAAAGCAATGTACCATAAATTGCGTTGGGTGTTACATAAACATTCGCATTTATCACAACTACAGAAAGAGTAACTGTACAGAACCGCAGTAAATATTCAAGACACTGTTAAAGGGACACTAAAGTGAAACAATGAATCTGTTTAGATTGATTAATTGTACTCTGGGAACTCTAATATTGTTAATTTCACCATTATAGGTTTACTAGTGGAGGAGAAAATCAAGGTAAACGTTGAATTTTTAAATGTCTCACCGAAATCTCCGCGCATAACATCATGGATTTCAAAGTGTATTTTTTGTATTTTGACAACATTGGCTCCACGAAATTTCCTGAAACTTGGTATGTTAAGTCTATGCCCCCCCTCTGAAGACTATGTATTTCTTTTTTACTGATTAGGAACTACGCAAGACCTGGTAGATGCCGTCAAAATACATGACGTCACGACATTTGGTGTGGGAATATCAAGATAGCATGCCACCCGCATTTTCCTTATGCGCGTTTTCTCACTTACCAAGCATCGTCTCGCGGCAAGCATGGAGATTTTGGAATTGCAAAAGAGTAATTTACTAATATGAGAAAAATTATTTTTCTCTTTAGCATCCCTTTAATAGTACAATCTAGAATGGAAAAAAACTCTTGTACGTCTTCAGGAGTGTTAGCATCCATGTAATGTTCAGTACTGTGGTTGAGTTCCCATGCACAACTTCTCTGCAGAGTAGAACTAGTTTTCACCCGGAGTTTCACATGGCACACGTAAGCTTTCTATACCACTTTGCTTGAGCGCTGCTTAATTCTATGCAAGTTCTGCGGAAAATGCATGACCTGCCGCACATGAACTTTCTTTTCGCACTTTGTCCAATACAACATGTGGCTGGAAGTTGCTGGGCAAACATAACACTGAAATGATTCTTTGTCTGAGGGTCCTCGTACGTGGTGGAAAAGGCAGTGTTTCTGTGCGAAGCCCATGGAGCGGAGGTGGTGGCGGAATGGTCTGTTGCCGGTGATGCTACATAGGTGGCTGTCTAAGTTGCTCTTCGGCAGAAAAAGCTTGCTGCAGTAGTCTGACCAGTACAAGTGTTCTTTAGTGGTTTTTCCTTCTCATGTGGAAAGCTGTGCCGTGTGCACTCGGTGGCTGCTACACAAGACACCTTCCCATGTTTGGGCATGCATACTTGAGAGGACACCTCCAAGTGGTGAGGAAGTCTGCACCAAGGGAAAGAGAAAGATTCTGAGCCAATTATAGCCACCGGCACCAGCGAGCAGGCTGGCTCAGGACCTCGAACACAGACAGATGTAACTTGACAGCGTCTGAATGCAAGCCAGTTGGTACGTATCCATAAGTAAAATAGCACAAAAGGTAACTCGTGTCTGTTTCTGCATGTGCATGTTTCCTTATGCGCTTTTTTTACCTATGGACTGTCAGCTGTCCATGAAGGACAGCAAAGTGTCTTGCAGTAGCACAGCTTGTAACTTAAGGCGAGAAAATAAGGTAAGAGAATGAGAGTACTGAAAGTCCTAAGCATGATGGCAGGCAAATTATAGAATTGAGATGATAGGAAACCATTGCTTAATTTTGAAGCTCTATAAGTGTACTGACTTGTGGAGGAAATATCACATTTCAAAGCAAGGTCTGGGGGCGAGAGAAACAACTTCATTAGAGTAAGTCTGCTTGAATGCTGATTAATGTGGGTGGAGCCCTTGTTCCATGGCGCCACTGGGTGTGACTCTCCAGTTCTCTCTGGAGAGTCACACCTCACACGACCAATTGACTCGGGGGTGTGATTTATGCACATTGATATATATGACACGCTTTATCTTTCACTGTGCATCCAGGACGGAAAAAAATCTTGCCACAATGCATAATAATCTACAGTGAAAAGCATGTGGTATTATCTATGCTCTTTTCTTTGTTATGCATGGTAATCAATGGAATGATAAATACAATACCCCAATAAATATCACTGTTATTACAATGCCATCAAAGCATAAAGCTGCGCAGACACAAAATAAAGGAAGAATTAGGAGGAGTGCTAATTTCTTTCAAATGTTTACTTATATACCTTGCCCAACCAATACATAACAAAGCACTGTACTAATTGACCCAAAACCTTAAACGGGGTGTCCCTCCAATCCTATCACACACTTAAGAAGATGACTCTCGCCAAGAAAGAGGACGACACTTACATAATGTTCCATGCTTCTAAATAAAAAAGCCTCTAGTTGCTCACATGCCACAGTGTCCTCACTTTTTCCAAGAAACCTCATTCAGTATCCAAGATTCCTTATTGGCGCGGAATATTATGAATCGGTAATGCACCTGTCACACTCTTTTCTGCCGAGTCATCTTGGTGAGTGCATGATGGGATTAGAGGAATGCACCGCTGAATGTTTTCGGTGATTCTGCACAGTACTTTGTCGTCTGTTTGTTGAGTAAGGCGTCTGAATAAACAGTCGAAAGTTTAGCACCCCCTTTGCTTGTCCCACACCTAATTCTTTCGTTTAGCTAAGTCACCATAGTTTTTTTGGCCTGTGCAAACAGCAGGAACGAACAAACCCAGCAGCAAGAGCTACCCTATTATAACACCACGTAAAATGACACGTAGATGAACTGCCAAAACAGGGAATGAAAAACGAAGTTTCTTAGACACAGCATTGTGCTGTCTCCAGCATATCGGAACGGAACTGGAACAGGAATATACACAGTAAAGCACCTATTGCAAATCAGTGAAGTTATGATGATCTATTGTGTCATAACCGCAAGCTAAAGTACCTAGGAGTCTATAGCACAACTGTAGGTGTCTGTAGCATAAAATCAATATCACACACAGTGGCAAGTGAATGTGACATGAGCATGCTTCTTCCAGTCATTTTAGGAACACGAAAGTGCACCCCCCACACACAGACACACATACACATGCAACGCAGGTAGAAACTTTCGATGGCACAGCTTTGCAGGCATAATAGAAAAAGTACCACGGCGTCCAAGCAACTAATTTTTGCTTGAAAGACACTGCAATGCGTTTGGAACAGGTCAAACGAACAGTGCTATAGTTACTAAACAGTGTGGTTAACACTTTTGTGCAGGTATCACTACATGCCTATACACATGACACACGATGTAAAATGAAAGTGTTAAAACAGCAACACAACGCAGTTAGCGGACTTGTTCGACACCAAGATCTTGAGTCATTTCTGAAAATGATAGCTTTGACTCTTTTAACACGCCCTTCGTCTACTGGCCTATGGAATGGTTGTGCAAGTCTGCAAGAAACGAGAGCATGAAGCACACAGAATTGATGTCATCATGCACTTTATGCGTTAACCAGCCAACTTTTTAACAAGGTTTGATGACATTCTTGGAAACATTTCGGCGCGCGCACAAAAGACGGAAACGAAACGCCCAGCTCTCCATACTGTTACAAGGTTTGATGGCTGGACATTCATCACTACTCTGCAGAATAAGCGGATATTCACTCAGAATCATGTGCGCTAACACTCATCGGTTCTCACTTTCCTATTCACGCTCACATCGCTCGCATTTCATGATCACTTCAACTGCATTCACCGCGCGGCAACCACACAGAGGAACTCACTCGCATGTGTACAGGACGTCTATACTTTCGTTGACACGTACTACGCTAACTTCCTGTCATAGTCGCATCTGCTCAAATTCGCCAACCGTCACTCCCGTTGGTGCATTAACATCTCCGCGAATGCTTCGCTCCGCAAGTCCTTTCGTCGTAGAGTTCACATACAACACTTTCTGCTTTGTTATCCACAACCGTGCAGCCAAAAATCGCGGCTACCTCTGTCGTCAGTGGATTGTTGTGAAATGTATTGCTGAGTCCACGTTCACATTATTCTACCAAGCTGACCAGCGAGCACTTGAGCTTCTACTTGCAGGGCTCACCCATCGATCGAGACTATCGACTACCTATTGATCTTGCTCGCCGAAACACTGTGGTTCACACCCACTGTGGTGGACTGGCCAAGAACTGGGAGGTTTTATAACTTTACATAAACCTTATGAATACTTTCATCGCCGCGTCTTCGTCGTCTCTGGGTCCTTCGTCCTGCTGCTACGCGCTACACCATCTTTTAGCAGCCGCAGCCTTGCTGGCCGCATCGAAATCGCGAGCACTGTTTCATGGTCATAGGCTGGGACGTTGACATTGCACATCACCACTATGTCGGCGTAAATCTGCTTGGAACTGCGTCACTCCCAATGCGAAAGCATCACTCTTCTTGCCGCATCGGCGCCGCGTTACCGCTGGACGCAGCCACCTTTGTTTTGGTCACGTGGGTTTGATCAGGCGGTTCACCATCGCCGAGACTGAACGAACATTTTATATTCCATTAAATCTAGAAGCTTGGTGCTGGGTTTCTTCCTGTGCGTTAAAGAGAAAACCTCCGTGTTAATTAACACAAATTTTCTCAGGTAGCAGTGGATTGAGGAGGGAGCACGGCGCAGCGTCATTGGGGTGAGGGGAGTGAAGGAAGAGAGTGGAAAAAATTAGGAGAGAAGGTACTCCGGCCTGGCACATCGGCGTTTTGAGCACTCATTTCTCGAGAAGGTACCCTCTCCTCTCCTCTACTCTATCTCATTTCACACCTCTCCCCTCCATTGAGGGGAGAGGTGTTCAATCCCTCATCCCTCCCCCTGTGCACAACTGCTGAGGTGTCCTCCCCTGAGAGATACAGTTGCGGGGTGCACCTTTCTCTTCATTCCCTAAACTTAAAAATCACACCCCCCCCCCCCCATGGGTCACACGTCTTTCTTATCTTAAAACCACTACACACTCTCAAGCAAAGCGATAGAAATGGCAGGAGAGGAAGGCGATCATAAACTTTTACATAACGTAACCTCCAAGGTTTGGCCAAGCTGTCTTGTACCTGACCCAAAAAAACAAAGCATGAAATTTTAAGGCGAAAGCCTCATATGCCTCACTAAACATGAAATATGACCATCGGCGTCCTGCGGCGTCTGGGCGAGTGGCAGGGGCGTAGCCAGAAATTTTTTTCGGGGGGGGTTCAACCATACTTTATGTATGTTCGTGCGTGCGTTTGTATGTGTGCGTGTATATATACGCAAGCAAAACTGAAAAATTTCGGGGGGGTTTGAACTCCCCCAACCCCCCCCTTGGCTATGCCCCTGGCGAGTGGTGCAAAAAGTCACCATCACGTACCATATGACATCACAAATTCTGGCATGACATCATGTGACGTAACGCCACATAATGCCGTTGTAGTGCTCTCCTTTGGGTGGCAAACAAAACTGGAGAGCAAGCGACCTCAAGAGAAGAAAATAAAGACAGCCGTTTGCAGTGGCACGTGAAACCACGGCTCGTGTTCTCTGTTGGTGTTGATTCTGGTTCAACCGTCTCGTTACTTCGCTCCTGTGGCATAAGCCTACATCGTCATCACGTGACATTGTAGCTTGGTCAAAGGTGGGCTGATCGCGGAGGCAGTGCAAAACCACGTGAGGTGCCTCCAATCCTAGAGGCAGTGCGAAACCATGCGAGGTGCATAGAGCTTTGTGGAGGGGCAGGATAAATACATCTAGGGAGCCTACATAACCGGTCGTTCATGTAGGCTCCCTAATACATCGACTCAGAAAAAAAAGATGGCTTTCGCCTTTGAGTCATCTTAGGTGAATGCACAAGGGACCCTGTGATTTTACAGCGAAAGCTGTTATGAGATCACAACAAGGGCTGTTTTTGGCGCCGTAGTTGTCCGCCATAGTGGCTGCTACCCTAATTCACAAAAATTATGATTTATAGCGTAGTGGGTTCCTGGCAAGTGCACTTCTATTGACTGCCAAGGAAGCCCATAAGGCTCCCATGATCCATTTCCTCAGAGTCTCGATAAAGTTAATTCCCTCTCTCTTTCTCACGTTAACGTACGTTATAAAGCGTGGTGGGAGAGTTAAATAACGGCCGGGCGTCACACATTGCGAATTACGTAACTAGTGGGTCGTTTAAAGCTTCTAACCCATTACAAAGGGCTCAGCCATAATTCTTCGTCATCAACCGTCACATCAACAAAGTACACATAATGCCTTACAGATGGTACCTCGCTTCTCTGCAGAATGACGAATAATGTCGTGGTGGGTGCTTCCCAACTTCACAAAAATTATGATTTGTGGCATAGTGGGTACGTTGCTAGTGTATTTATATTAGTAGCCACAAGAGAGTTCATAACGGGCTCTAGAAATGCCGCCCCTTCAGCTTTCACCGAGACTGTGCTGCGCTTTCCGCGCAAGCCTGGGGTTTGTTTCTTGTATTCTGTAAATGTTAAAATAATGTGCCCGCACGTAACTGATAACCATCTCACTCACCTTTTCTAAATGGACACCCCAACAATGAAATGATCTGTGTGACAAAGGATTCCTTGCGTTCCCGTTCATTGCTGGCACTTACAGCATGCAAGCTTTACAAATACGTGTTCAGTATACCGAAGTGTCTTGAAAGTCCCAAACACTCTGTTATAAAGGCGCTGACTACAGTTTTTATAAGACAAGTTATCTTTTTGTGCCTTTGTTGGTCCTCGCCTATTTCGGCACTGCCCGATTAACCCATATTTTCTTGCTACTACTGCAGTACATTTTATGCAGCCATTGCATCATTAATCAAAAGGCAAACTGTAAGCATGTTAGTGCACATCTGTCAAGTATAGTGATGAAGCAGGTACTTTTTCCTTGCACTGTTCCCCAACGGCAGCATGTGGAAAGCTTACTCATATGCCGATATGCTAGCATAGTTGTGTAGAACACCGAAGTGTTAAGGGTAGCCTTCATGGTTTGAGCACGCCTCCACAAGTAGTTTGCTATACTGTTGTTGTTGTGTGAATAAATGCAAACAGTGCACTTTTCAAATGCAAAAACTGGTTTATTAACTTGCTTCTTACATACATGAAATGTAATCGTTATAATGAATGAAGCCATAAACCTATGATATGCTTTACCCAGTACTTTCAGGACATTTGCATTTTGGAAATATTTGAGCTTTGCAAGGAAAATGTCGTGAAAGAATTATATGACTCCGAGATAGTCGATCACGGTGAATGCAATTGCGTGAAAGAGTAATAAATATGCAATATATTAAGTGAAGCAATGAGAAGACATCTAAAGTATCTGTTTCTCATAACGAGTGCACAGTGATTGACATTCTATACACAACCTTTCTTCAAAACATGACAATTTTTTAACCCATATCTTCACACAGCAGGTGAAAGTTTTTCTATCACACAGAAAGATAGATAGGCGGGCTAGTTTGTATAGATTTATTAAGAAAAATTGGCCGCACAAACGAGAGAGGCGCAGAAAGGGTAGGACACAGAGCATTTATGTTCCTTCTCTTTCTGTGTCTCGTCCATTTGCGCTGCCAAGTTTTCATAACGTTTCTCTCACACATAGCTCAACTGGTGCTTAGCTACCCTGCAATCCTTGTGCAGCATGCATGACAAGCCGCATGTGTACTTTCTCCTCGTGCTTCGTCCGATACGACTTGCGGCTGAACAACTCCGGACAAAAACTGCACTGAAACGGCTTTTCGCCGGTATGCGCTCGTATGTGGCGCACGAGGACACCCTTTTGAGCGCACGCCATGGGGCACAGGGGACAGCGGAACGGTCGTTCGCCAGTGTGGGTGCGCAGGTGCAATTCCAGGTTGTATTTCTGCATGAGGACCTTGCCGCAGTAGTCGCACTTGAAGGAACCCTTCTCGTTGTGCTCTCTTCCTCGGTGACCTTCCATCCTCTTGCGGGAAATCGTCGCGTAGCTGCTAACAGGATGCCGCAGTGGACGCCTCACCATGTTCGAGAACAGTTGAGAGGATGACTCAGGGCGATGATACGTAGCGAGCGTGCCTGCACCAAAGTGACACATTGTGAGCAAGACACAAGACGCTTTGTGGACAGACAAGCAGGCTGGCTTGCTATCCCAAGGCTGCCAGTTGTCAGCCAAGGATATTGGCGTGTTACGTGCCAGTAGGAGAGATAATTGAACATGGCTCTCAAAAATATGGCAAAGCACAACTAAAGTAAAAGACCCCGATTTGTTATTCTGAAGATTAGGTGTTAACTCGGTAAGAAAAGTACGCTTGATCTTTAAGTAGGAGTAAGATGCTTCTTGTTGAGCTAGGTTGTGAAACATTGTTGGCACTAGTACTGTCCATTCATTTGTGTATTTTTTAATTTCCGAAGGAGACATCATATCTTGTGCATAGCTTTCTGGCAATGCGCACACATAAACACGTTTTTCGCTGCTGGGCATACATCTTTGCCATCATTTAATGACTGCAATGGCAGAATGTAATTATCATGTCATAAGACACCTCAACTTGAGAATTTACAGGCCATGAACTTCAGCTACATCACACACTATGCACTGTCATGCTCAATATGACTTGCTACACGGGAGCGCCTGGCCTCACAAGCTCAAAGATTGCACATGGCTTCCACTAGCCTTTATTTTCACAACTAAACAATGTTCTGTCACTTGGGGATGTGGCGACAAACTCTGCGCATATTGCCGCGCAACCTCCACCTCGCTATCATTCATCGCGGCGTGACACAGCTACACGCTGCATTTCACTCCGATAAACCACAGTGCCATCGCAGTGTCACGCCGGGCTGAATGATAGCGGAGGCGGAGGTTGCGCACCACATCCCCAAGTGACAGAACATTGTTTAGTTGTGGAAATAAAGACTAGTGGAAGCCATGTGCAATCTTTGAGCTTGTGAGGCCACATGCTCCCGTGTTGCAAGTCATATTGAGCGTGACTGTACCTAGCAAGGCACGTGATCATTGGTTACATGGTTATTCGTAATGTCTTGTTATGCCAAAGTCCCCTTCCCAATACACCGAATAGTTGCCATTTACTGGGCCTTTGGTGCCTCATTCAAGGTCTGGACATACAGGCTTCCCATAACAAATTACAGTGAGCCCGCCAAGATTTGGTCAATCAATGTTCAGAACTGAACCAACTGCTCCTAGCACTGAACACATGCATCAGCAAGTGAGGGCAACAGAGTCCCGCATGTCATTGCTGGACATGTTTTGCAACACATTGCACTTTAGCTAAAGAAATTTCCTGGCTGCAAAAGCAACTGAGTTCATGTTCTCTGTAGAGCTGTGCGAATAGCAAAATTTTGGGTGCGAAGCGAATTCGAATATTGAAGTGTGAGTGCAAATCGAATCGAATATTTTTCGAATATTTCTCGAATATTTCTAGAATAACTTTCTAATACTTCGAAGCGAAATTGCAGAAAAAAAAGTTAGGATTCCTAAGCATATTCTTATGAGATAGCAACATGAAAGTGTTTCTTTTCGCTAGGTTGATGAAGCACTGGCGGGGTCATGTTTCATAGTTGTCTTATCAAGAATGAGGCAACATAGAGGCCGAATTGTATTTATGTACATGATTTGGTGCAACCAAAGTGTTGCCGACAACACTTTATACGTGATAGGCAAAGATGCCGTTTCCTCAGCCTCTCCTCCTCTTTCAACTTCTGTGGAAGCCCAACTGATGTGGCGGACAAGGGTGTGCTCCCTTTAAGTCCGGAGTTCCAAATCTGCCCCGCAGACTTCGATATATAAGAATATCTAAAATTTTGGATGCTAAATAGCTTCGGCTTCCGATTTTTCGGGATTCCTGCCCAAATTTCAGGTCCAAAACAGCATTATTTGAGCCCCCACCTCTGCCACATCTTTCATCTCCATGTTGGAACCAACGTTTTCTTGAGTTAATACATTTGCGACCGTAGCAGAGCTTGAAAGGCAGCTTTGCCGCAATACAGGGGTGTGGTGAGGTGAAGCATGTTGAAAATCTAGGGACCACTTTCAATCGGACGTTGACTGTGTCTTGGCAAAGTTCGACCGCAACGGAGCTTGAAAGACTGCTTTGCTGCAATACCAGGGTGTGATGAGGTGAAGCATACTGAAAATCTAGGGACCACTTCCAATTGGACGTTGTCTTTTGGCAAAGTTCGACCGTTACGGAGCCTGAAAGACAGCTTTGCCGCGATACGAGTGTGTAATGTGGTGAAACATATTAAAAATCTGAAGGGGTCACTTACAATTTGGTGTTGACTGTATTTGTTTTTGAGAAGTTCGAATAGTAATATTCCAGTGCGAATCGAATCGAATAGCAAACACTATTCGAAAAATATTCGAAATTTCGAATATTCGCACACCCCTAGTTCTCTGCACGACTGCTGTCCATAGTAAATTGAGTTACAGAAAGGAAGAGAGTTAGTCAGCTTTGTAAAACAGTTCAAGTTTTGCTGCACCATGCTAATAGAAGACCAACATGAGATATTACAGCCAGGATTTTAGCCATTAGGACAACTCTGAGACTGAGAGTGGAAAGAAGAGCAACATGAAAGGTGTGAGGAAGCGCGTTTTGTGATTAAAGCACATCGTACTGACCACAGGCTAAAGTGCTCCAGTATATTTCAGTGTAAAAAGGCACAGTCACATTTGTAATGTGAAGAAGGCAATGATAAAAATCATAACAGAGAGAATGCAAACATCAAGGTGACAAGTGGAGCAAAGATGGGCAGCAGTACACATAATTGTCCTTTGACTGTGCAAGTTGTAATAGTTATGAAGATACAGCAGGAGGTTAACATGAAACCATTATTCACTAGTCACCGATTACTGTAACCCTTGTGTATGCTCCACAGTATGTGAACAATTAAACGAAAACTCGTGTACAGATTTGCCGTGCGAACCAAAAGCAGATATCCCAGTTCTATAAACTGCATCCATCAGAGCATTGAAAGAGCACAAATCTGACATATTCATTTACAAATGATGCAAAATTCTTACAATGCTGAGTTTGGTTTTGCAAAGGCCATACTCAAAAAGTAGTATATTTCAGTGTAATGTATACCGGCATATCAACTTTTTCTACGTTAGGTTCATTGTTTATTAGGTGTAGTATACAGTGCTGAAATACTGTTTTTCATGGCCAAGTTACAGAGTTGAAAACTTACTGCTGGAAAGTGTTATGATTCACAAAATATAAAAGCAGAGGAACATTATGCATAGAGGGAGCAAACATGTCATACCAACTCATCCAATCTTCAACATTACACACTTTAATAGGTTGTAAACAATACTTAATAGATTTCTTTCGAGAAATAAAGGTCACAATAAAAAAACCTGCTTCCTACAGCCACTAGATTATGACTTCTTTTAAGTGCGACATACCACATCAAAATCGGTGCAGGGGTTGCTGAAAGATCTCCGTTCCCATGTATTCAGCAAAAGCTTCGTCATAATGCATGCTAAGACTGCATGCCAGTGCAGAGATAAAAAATGATGACAATCATACACATACAATTGGAAAGAGATTCAAAGTGATAACTTGGCTTCATTGCTTCATTTGCTAATAAACACTCTGGTTGTTCAGTGAATGGGTAATGCGAGTAATACGCAAAGTACACGTTAAATTATCTTGACATACTGTTTAGCAAACCAATCAAGAAAAATATTTCACGAGAAATACCATTGCAAAGCGCCAGCACCACATATAACGCCATAACCCAAAGGTTATTTGCATGCTTGCCCTTGCTGTTGCCTGTGTGAGCACAACAATAAAATTGTGATCCATAAAACTGATCAGTTAGTCCCATGGATTCTTGAACGGAATCCACTGTAAGGCATGGACTGCCTTCAGGAAGTGTGAGGTATGAATTCTTTTCAGGCATCCATGCCTCGCATTTGACATGAGGTCGAATAACACCATACGAAAATCACATCACTGTGCAAAATCACTGGGGAAATAAATGGCGGCACTTTTCGCAGTCAAGCCACAACAAATCAGGTAGGTAGGGGAACAATGCACCGAGACTTTCTCTTCAAATTTCTCAAAAATATTAATGAAGCAAGCATATATACAAAAATTTCTATCACTGGTTTGTAGCTTTCATAATTTATATTTATACACTCAATTTAAAGAAGGGACAGGGATGATGGTAATAACTTAATTATGGTTAGGCTATTACGATTATAATAACCTAACAACGGTAATAAGTTATTTCCAATTACTTTGACACGAGGATAGTTTTCCTATGAAATACCTCTACTTTGTGGCAGCTGTATACGTTACGATACGTATAAATTAGACACACTTCATTTCCACGCATCAAGTGTTGCAGGACAGCAAAAGCTAACCGTGATGGTTTTGAAAGCACAGGAGCCCGAAAATGGTGGTTCACTGTGACACCACGTATCAGCCAAAAACTTCAGTGAGGAACGTGAAAAGCAGGCAACACAAGCACCTCTTACCCTCTTTCCCATTTTCGCACTGTTTTCATCGCAGTAATATGTAACAACTGGCCCTTCAAGATACCCTTCTGTCTTCTAAAGTACCCTCAGCACCCTTTGATACAAAGGCAGCCTCACTAATCGCGAGGCTGCATTTCGTATTCAAGCTCTTCGTTTAGTCGACGAAACCACGTCTGCCTCCCAAAGTGCACAAACGATGCTCATCACGTAGGACACAGTGAGAGCTTCTTCAGGGAGCGTTCAAATGCTTCAGATGCCTTCTGCGCTCGTGGTCCATCTGTATCATCTTTCGCGCAAAGGACCTGGGACAGTAGCGACACTGATATGGCTTTTCTCCAGTGTGCGTTCGCCTGTGATACACGAGAGTTGCCCTCTGCGTGAAGCTCCTAGGGCACAGGTGACAATGGAATGGCTTCTCGCCAGTGTGGATGCGAAGGTGAGCTGTCAGGGTTCCCTTCTTCCTGAAGACCTTATTGCAGTATGTGCAAGTGGGCCGCTCTCCGACAACCACTCCTTCAGAGTAGCCTGAGTTACGCCCACTAGTTTGAAAGGGGTTGCAATGAAGCCACGCTCGTTGGGTAGACGAGCCGTCGCCGAGGTGATGAGGGCTGCACTGAGGTAATCTAGCAGAGCCTGCAAGACAGAAAATGGAATCGGTTAGAGGAGCTGCACTCATTAGGAAAGGTGGTCATCTCACTGGATATCTGAAACATACAGTGAAACAAGAATGCACGACCATGAGCAAAATGTGACGTACAAGTAGCTGAGGTGTACACGTATAGGACTGACACTAAGTGACTATCCAGAGTGGTTACCTGGCTACAAGATCCCTTGATGTTGTTGCTCTTCGTTCTTTGCACTGTTGCCACACTAAGAATGAGTGAATAAACGTGTGTGCTTGTGTGTATGCGGGTAAGTGTAACAAGCTGCTTAGGAGTCATAAAAACAAAGCTATCATTTAGTATGACGAAAATAGAAAGAAAAAATTGGCATCAGGGAAAGTGAACACGTGAACACCAGGAATACTTTGTTATTGCACAATGATAGGCTGGTTAGTCACCTGATTTGTACAACATACTGAGACCACTAAGCACTTCCGCATCACAAACTACCCATGTTTGAAAGACTTCATAAGTTCCTGGGGAAGCATGACAGAGAAGTGCACATTACAGACAAGAGCAAGACACAACAGGCACAGGGCCTTCGTGTTGCATACGTCCATATTTCGCTTGACTAGTACTATGTAAAAAATCCCCAATTACGAAGAGAGAAAGAATAAGTTCTAAGAAAAACTTGGCAGTGGGCTAGTTGGTTAAACATTATCGATGATTTTTGCGCAAACTTTACAAAAACTGACTGGGAACGGAGTAAGAGCACACAAACGGCACAAGGGCTTGCAAGACAGTAATCCACCTTTACAAATTACATGTGACATTATTTTCATCTTGCACCGTGTTTGATGTAACTTACAAGAAGGCATAAATATAAAACCTTCACAACCCACGTGAAAGGCACTGTCCATATTTCCGGGTTATTTTATGACATTTTTTACACATTTATTTTTCTAGTTCACTAGAAACTGCCAGTCAATAGAAAGAAACATTGATGAACAAGTCTTGCCCACGTCACTTGCGACAGAAAATCAAAGCAGAATACTATGAAAATACCATCAGAAACAAAACAAGCAGATCGTAACAGCCTCTGGCACTGATTGTTAAAGTAATGATCATGAAGCAGCATGAAGTGACTATGAACAGAAATTACAATGTCACTGCTAATATTTTCCGCTGTGTCCCCTATCGCCACAGATCTATGCCTGGCACTAGTAAACGGAAAGACAAAACAGACCAGGTTGCCATGTTGGATGCAACTAGGTGACAATGAGCAATGCTGACAAGGTCGACATAACAATGAAAAAATCCACAGTTACCAACAAGACAAACTCACTGAAAATCTGACAGAATGACATCACGCCAAGATGCACAAGCAGAAAGCAACACCACCAAAATGGCTGTTACAGCCGGATGCTATGTATCAGCCGATGCCGCTGAAAGCAAACTCCATGTACGTGCTTGTTTGCAAACATTCGTGGAAGGGAAAGGGTCACCAGTAATTCCTTCGACACAATCCTCCACCATCCTGTATTCCTTGAGTTGTGCACGTGCCTGGAATTCTGCAAACTGGGGTACAGAGAAGTGGACTCAGTGAAAGGCGAATCAGTGCTGCAAGTGCGCCGGTCTATTGCACGTATTGTCATGCATTCAGCAATCACTCTATACGTTATCACGTATAAGTGGGGCACGTATTTACAGAACTTTGCTAACATAACATAACTGGCCACATACTAAGGGGAAAGCCTTCATGGCATGCAGGATCCCGTGCACTGCGAGATGTCAAGGCAATATTCAATCTCCTACGTACATTGATCAAATGCAATGGTGCAAACAAAACTGCATTAGTATGTGATTCTCTTAAAGGACCTCTGACACAAGAATTGAAACCTCGAGATGTTTGTGTTGTTTGATTTTCCTGTATATGGGGCCAATTATGACCGATTATTAGTGGCAAACGTTGCCTTTAAGATATTTTAATTTGGTTTTAAAGTAAGCGTAAGCGCTAATCTGAGTTGGCTGCGCTTTGCGACATCGCACTGGCATGATCGAGGCCCCGTGTGATGTTCCACGAGTAACGCAAGTATTGTTGACGTCACAGAAGGTTTGCGGGGCACACACAATACCACAACTGGCACCCGGCACCCCTCTCGCTCTGTTGCCAGGCTGCTCTCGAGGTAGTTTTCGTGAGGGGACACATGCGTAACAGATTTAATCCATACCGAGGCACCCACATCATTTCAATCTCTACCCCGCGTGGGGCCCCGATTTGAAAACTGCGCTTTCAACGTCACTACAGCTTGAGTGCACGTGATCTTTGGCACTACCCCGCTTGGGAAGCTAGTTTCTTATGGTTTTTAGGCGGGCGTTTTGAAGTGACGCTAAAATGGTCACAATTGACTACGCTAGCATTAGTTATACGATACACTCAAACCTCGATATAACGAACTCGGATATAACGAATTATCGGTTATAACAAAGTAAATGAAGAATAGTCTTGTCATAGATACAGTGCTAAAAGTAAACGTTTATAGCGAATTTTCGGATATAACGAAGTTTTCGTGGCAGATGTGACTTTGTTATAATGAGGTTTGAGTGTACGTTAGAGAATTTACGATTCAATTTAGGGATTGCCAGACACAAAGCTACAAATTACAGTAAAAAAGTCACAAACAAAAATTTGCTGTCAGGCGTCCTTTAAGAAGCATCCTTCTGCCACACAGTAATCATAATCATTCTGCGGACTACTTCTCTAGCTTAGTATGCCTAGTTCACTTGCTACAAGAACACTGATACGCACAGATCATTAAGGAAAAGGCATCATTTACAGAAACAATTGTTTGCATGGTAAAAATATAGCGTGAAATGACTAATTACAGGAGTTCCACTTTCCTTTTGATTGTTTTGCAAGAGATCGTGCGATGAAACAGCATATCGAAATACACACTATCACGTACTCTATTTGAAGATTGGCTATTATGTCAGGCAATTTTTACCCATTGGCTTAATGCAAAATGAATGCTGACATTGCAAACACCCATTGAACAAGACTGAACATCTAGCTGCGTCTCCTAAGGGGATTTGCTATCACTCAAACTGCACGTAACATACACCATAAAAAGAAAACGGTTAATTCCCACTTTGTGTTCAGTGATGGCTTCTTTCTTGCGCAGTGTACGCAGTATATTTAGACATAAAAACTAATGTTCGGGCAGTGCTCATCATTGCTTGATCGGAAGTATTTAGGTACCCTCTATACCCACTTTGTTTTTTTTTTTTTGAAGGATATCAACATCCTGTGCACAAAGACCGTCTAATCACACTGCGGAAATGCAAACGAGAAGATCAGCTTCACCATTATACAGATCTGCTATAATGAAAGCTTTACATTTTTGGAAATAACTTTTTGCTTGTACGTGGCCATGCATGACCTTCTACCAGAACCTTACGGTGTTCTTTTTGCCCGTGTCACCGAAGGAGGTACAGAAACTTCGTTGAGCGGTCAGCCCTCTTTTGATGACAGGTTGACACTTGTGTGGTTTGAAGATCGAAAACTTGATGATGAAACAACATCGACGAAATTGAATACAGACAAGAAAGACACTTAGCTTGCAACTGAGTTAGATAAACATGAAATAATCCCATAGACAGCAACCGCGCATGTGAAAGAACCAGTCTGCCTCTTGAGAAAACGTGTTGACCAAAAGCAGAAATATAAATTAAAAAAAGATCATTTCATCTTAACACATATATTACGTCGTGAAGTGAACTAAAAATGAATCTGGGCACCCGCAGATACTTCGTTTTTCTCGGTGATGAGGAACCTAAGAGTGAAATGGCGCAAAGTGTGAACATATAAACAAACAGAATGTACTTGGTTGAGTATAACCATGTAAAACAACACCCAAGTCCACTAACTCGCCAAGAAAACTCCCTCCCTGAAAGATGTACAGAAGGTACACTCATGCACATGTCTCCGGTTGCGTTGATGCTACCAGCCTCAAGAATCTATAGACACCGTTGGCATTTGCCACACACGGACGCGATGGGCCGTACACTCATCGGAAGTACACTTTGGACCTGAGCGTCGACCACTGCGATCGACGCTCAAGTCCTTGAGGAACACACACGTTTCATTTGTTCGGGCACATCTCGCCAGCAACTTTCAGGTCCAAGTTGGCAATGTGGATGTAGCGTTGTCTTTGGTGAGCAAGCGTTCATCGTGTTTTACACTTGAGTTCGCCTAGCGTGGATTGCTCGTTTGTAGACTCTTCAACAAAATTTACGACCAATGCCACAGGTAGTCGCAGATTGGCTCAGTGTACTAACGCTTGCTAGCAACGCAAAACACGCAAACACGAACACACAGCGCTTTTCTATCAAAGTACTGCTCAAATATGTGAACTAGGATTGCTAGGATGTAGGACTTGGGAACTTGGGCAGACGACAAAAGGAGCGAGAAACGTGATGTCGGTGGCGACAGAGCTGACAGAGCTCCTTAGGCACTGAGAGCCTGCTCACAGTGACTGTGCCTTTAAAGGAGTACTGACATGAATTTTAAAAATTTTCGGGTTGTTGCTCTAAATGAAATCACGGGTGTCGAGAACCCTAAAAAGAGTGTCGTGGTGCCTGGGGATGCATTGCATATAGTTTTCATACCGCCAGCAGTTTCGGTTTCGGTTTCGAGAGGGCGGTTTCATAGTGACGTGACTGCAACCCACGAAATATGCACCTGCTGTCCTTTGCTGTCAGTCGAACGTGGTTCATGATCAGTGAACTGTCGTCCAGTGCCTCCGACAGCGATTTCTGTGATTTAGGCTGCATGCAGAACCCAGACTTCGCAAACCAAGTGAGCTGACTTGAAACGTCATAGGGCTCTCCATGCAGTGAAGCTGCCTTGCAGATGCTGGGAGATGAAAACTTTAAAATCAAACTTAAATATTTATACGTGTTTCCCGGATGCGGTGTGGGGAGAGCGTTAACACTACATGCCAAGGAAACCAAAAACGTCCGTTTTGCTGCACTTCAAAATCGTGTCAGTACTCCTTTAAACGAATAAGCGTAAAAAACACGTTTGAGTACACTGCTTTGTGAACAAGCTTAATAACCACATATAGTAACAAAATTGAAGACTGCTGTTAACTGAGAACGTCGCTTCAAGTTGCCAACGTAGCGCGAAAATACGAAAACGAAACTCAAACGAAAAACAAAACCTCGCGGCTTAACATGGCGTCCGAGCGCGCGTGCTCGTCAGTGCTCAAACAGTCTTTAGGTCCGGTTTTCTTGTGTTTGCGGTAACAGCTTTGGGCCATGTGTCGTCGTAGAATTGCTCTTCGAACTGGAGCGAGACTGAGGAGTTCGTAATGTTTGGTCGAGCTGGGTGCCGCCGCGGCTTGGTGACATGCTTCCAACCACGCTCGCTTGACTGGCGCAGCGGAATCGGCGTTTCAACGCATTTCTTCCGCTGATTTCCGCAGTAGCTTCACTGGGGATCATGTTTTGGAACACTGTAGCTGCCGGTGAATGTTGGGAACCTCGAAAATTTCCGTCAGCACGTGATACGAGCTGCAGGAGCCGTCCCCCTCCGAAAGCTTTCTGCACCGAACGTTGTTTTGCACTGCCTCCAGGATTGGAGGCACCTCACCTGGTTTCGCACTGCCTCCGTGATCGGCCTGCATTTGACCAAGCGACGATGGCATGTGATGACTTCATCATGTGGCGACACGTTATGTAAAGTCATGACGACATCATAGTGACGCCACGATGACGTCAACACTCCCGGAACCGACGACTGCGCTCGTGCATTTTCCTACTACTACCTTGCAGCTTTGTGCCAACGACGATCTCTGACCTCCTGCCCTGCCCTATTGCATCGACTACTTGTCATTGTTAGCCAACCGGCGCACAAACGGCGCAGAATATCTGGCAAGAACTGTGGCAGGCATCGGGGATTTACATCTCCGTCACCACCCCGCCCTTTTCTTCTAGCGGGAATATACCACCGCCCCTCCCAAAGAAAAAAAAAATCTTCCACACCAATTCATCCCCCCCTCCCCTCTTACAAACAGGCACTCATCCACCCCTCAAAAATTTAAATTCTGTATAAACCCCTGTCGTGCAGGAGGACCCCAACAGCTTGGCCAAATATAAATGCATTTGTGTTGGTCCATTTTGCAAAAAGTTCCCCTGGGTGTCATGGCTATACATATTTAGGCCACCGTATCTGTAGAATTCACCAGCTCGTGAGCACACATCAGTGAGTGAAAGACATTAAACTGTCTTTTAGCTCTACTCCTGCTGGTATAAACCCAGTAAATGCCTTTGTGCATGTGTTTGACCTTGAAGTGTTCAGCAAGCTCAATGGGCAGGTCGAAGCGCAAGTGGGTAGCTTTTCATGCAACGCAATTGTTCCCCAGGTTGTGTTCCCACCTCTCTTCTGTAACAGGCAACCATTACACAGTGCCAATAGTCTTTCGAAGGAAGAAACTATACTCCCACCTTCTTTCTGCTTGCCATGCACATCGCCACATTTGTCTTGATGAAGTGCTGCTGTGGCAGCAACCTTACTCTGGGTGACAGAATGCTTATCAAGTACCAAGACCTACACAACAGGCGCAGTTCAATGCACTTTGGAAGAGCTCACAGCCTGCTCTGGTCTACATTATTTTATACATTTGTTGGCCAACAAGCATTCAGTAGGTGGGCAGGGGCAGCGCCAGGATTTTTTGGCTGGGGGGCAGCCACGATAAGTGAGTCCCTTTGAGGAGGCAGGGAGGCGGGGAACTTAATTAAGGCGAGAATTCTGGGGGGGCTGGGGGTGGGGCATCTGCCCCCCCCCCCCACCCCCATACCCCTGCCGGCGCCACTCCTGCAGGTGTGATAACACGAAAGTGTGCGATGTCTTTTGAACCTCTGTCAAAGTCTGCAAAAACAAGGGAGGCCATGATTGAGCGTATTGTTCGTAAAGACGTGGCCGTTCTTGCATCTTGCTGGCCATTTCACTTGCCATGGTGTTGTACGCAGCTTTGTTGGTATGGCATCCTGGAATAATACTGTACCACACAGGGACTCAAGTAAAGCACACGTGTTCATGTGACTTCTTTGTGTCCTTGTTTTAACACTATGGTGAAATAGCAATTGTATATTTCATAGCGCAAGCATATTGTAAAGGTTGTGCCTGGTGCAAGTTAGTGTGTGCATGTTCATGCTGTGAGATGTCTTCTTTGCTGCCACACGCAGAAACAGCCAAGGTTGTTTTATTACTGGTAGTCCTTTTTATTGAGTTGGTCCTATCGTGTTTCACTAAGCGACATTCTTGTCTGCATTTTGCAGGTACCCACAGTGACCTCATGCACAACTGTTGGTGGAGAGTGAAGCCCAACATTTAGGAAGCCTTCAGTGAATATTTCGGCCTATATGGCTTATGGAAATTCTCATCATTGAGATGATTGGCTGTTGTCTCCAACAGGCTGTTCGATGAATTGTGCAGTTACGACTGAGTGGTGTTCTAACATTTATTGGTGCTACCTTCTGAAGAAGTTTGTACGTAATTTCGATCGCGTATTACTAGAGCAAATATACAGAAGCCCTATTTGTATATGCAGTCAACCATTTAATGATTGCTCTGTTGTTATTTAATAGGAAAATTTGTCAATATTTACACCTTGAAGATACTTAGACTGGTGATTCTTGCTGAGAACATCTGGTGAGGTAAAGAATATATGTGTAATGCTTCTTTATGTGCTCACGTTATTGTGTACCTCTAGTACGCTTTATCTGCGTGTGGCACCGTGCCAAATGATCATACTCCTTGAACAGGTAATTTTATGCTGAAACCTGTACCGTGCAATCAACCAAGACTGCATAATTAGGTGTGATATGTTACCAATTGGGGTAGCTGACTGGAAGTCATTTAAACCCACAAAGTAAACCTATAGTCGGGAACAAATTTAGAAGGCAATGGCATTCCCACCTCAAAGAATGCACACAAGCCTGCATCAATGAGCGCATGCTCTAGACTGACATCACAAACTGGATGGTCAGTGACCCTGCCATCAGAGGATGAGTGGGACTATTTCTTTAGCCACAGAGGCTGCTGCGTTTTATCATCTAGGCAGGGCCTGTCCTGTCCTTAAGTTGTACCCAACTACAGGTCTGTGTGCATTTTAGTTTTTACAGAGCCATATAGAACGAATAGCTGTTTTATCCGTAAATCCTGTGTTATCCTGCCCGTCAAATTCAGCACAACCGTTCGGGCAGCCAAGGCCATTGCTTCAATATGCTGTTGCACTACTTGCAAATACAGTGTCTGTTTATTAGAAGTGCTTGCAGGAATACCGCTGTACAAATGAAGAGAGATGTATGCAATTATTACAGAACGTTAGGTGCAAATAAGTATGGAGAGTTTGCACCAGATCAGGTGTCAAACAAACAAAAGAAAGAAATGTTGAGTTTTCCACTGAGTTCTTGCAGTTTCAACTATGCAGTAATGGTGACAGTGGTGTTCAGTATCTGTGAATTTGGTAGTCTGTCAGGTGTCTGTTCAGAGGCCACAGAAGAGAGTAGAAGGACCAATCAACAACTCATTTCTTTCGACCTTGCAGCGCACGAAGTGCGCAGGATTTTTATCTCACAGATATTGCTAATTGGCGATTGATTTTAGCGTAGCTGCTCGTTCTTAGACCCGCCAATATTGTCGTGTCTGTGATGCCCTGTTTAAGAGCACATATTGTGCTCCTATGGACACATTCTTAGTGTTTGTGTTTGTGCTACCCCTTTCTGCTATCCACACACAAATCTTCCCATGATTCAATGCTTTGCACTGCACTGCAGCAGTCTACCTGTCCCTTTGTAAAAAATAAAAAAAAGGGGGAGACTAACTTCTCAATGCAAAAAAAGGAGGAAAGAAGAGGCTACAGGTATCATTACCAGCTAACTTTTTAACTGACAATCGAGCTGTCCTGGCAGTGGAAATACAGCATAAAAATAAAGACTAAAAACAATGTTACAATAAAAATGAAAGCGAAGAAAGAGGATAGGCACAGATGAAAGGGGACGTAACTGCAAATACTAAAAAAAAAAAGGTAGAAATCAAATAATTGTACAGACAACCATCCCACTGCGACGATACATGTTCTCGTGTATGCAACACTCATAGACACACAAAGATGGAGTCGATTGACAGGTCAGTCATGCATTGCACTTTACTGTTCATGTGACTCTTCGCATTTCACTAATTCCTGTCCTCTCGTTTTTAAACAGAGTTTCGAAATGTTTGTCCCAAAAGAGTTTGGCCTTACTTCACACCTCATCCTCCTGTTGCGTTATGTGCTATTTCTCGCCTGTCGTAATTGCTTGTATTCCCTTTTTTTGTGCCCTTCTTCCAGTCCTTTCGGCCCACACATACGACCGTCCCTTCATGTGTGACCAGCAAACGCAGTCCCTGCCTGTGATCGTGAGTGGCTGCACGATCCACTGCAACCTGTGCAGCTTCTCCACAGCGCAGGTGGGGACCATGGAGCAGCACCAGCTCACGCACACAGGGGAACGACCTTTCGTGTGCAGCTACTGTCCCCGCACGTTCACACGCTGCTATGACCTCAAGATGCACGTGCGCATCCACATGGACGAGCGTCCCTACCCGTGCCCCATCTGCCCGTCGACATTCCACCAGAAGTCAAACCTGCAGCGCCACATGGTGTCCCACACGGACGAACGACCCTACCGGTGCAAGCGCTGCCCACGGTCGTACCGCAGCGCGTCGGCGCTCGACTACCACGTGAAACGGTGCACGGTTCCCGCGGAGATGCCACCGACGTGAGAGTGTGTGCGTGCGATTTCGTGTGCTCACCTTGACAGTCCAAATGAGGTAGAAGTTCAGGGGATGATGGAATCTTCAAGCGATCAAAAATCCTTGGAACACGGGATGTCGCTGGGGCCAACATTTCGACAAGCGGGCTTCTCTTCTTAATGAGGTGTCCCTTGAACATACAGACAGATCTGTGTCGAATATGTTCACATTTAAACCTTGAACATTGGATGGTATGTTAGGTAAATGATGATTTAGAAATTTCGATAGCGGCTTAATAGGTGTGTTCTTGACGGACACTGTAGGTCTGCCTGGGATTTGCGCAATAAGTTATTCATCTATGGAAACCTTATGAATCTTTGGAAAAACGTAGAAGTGGCTTGCTTGCTTGTTTTTAGGCACCAAGAAGCAGTACACAGAATGTGTGGTTAATTCTCTGGCTAGAAAGTCCGTTGTCATGGGTTGTATGCTCTTGCTATATTCGGTGTGATATATGCCAGGGGTCGGCAACCTTTTAAGTCGGAGGGCCGAGTTGCATGAAGCCGACACGGCGTGGGCCGCATGGAAAAGCAGTGGGGGGGGAGGGGTCTTTGCAGGCAAAGAGAAAAAAAATTTCACGGATTGACAATAATGCATGAAACTGGAATAGAAAACAATTATTTTCAGCACACATGTCACAAGCTTGCAATTTACAAACGTAGGTTACGAACAAAAAACAAAAAAAAAAGTCTTTCAATGCAACTTTTTGGTGCTGAACACTCTTAGCCGACTCGCAAATATCTACATGAAGGTTGCTCGCCGACAGACGCAGATTGTCTTGGAGATGTTTATCAGTTAGCTGTGAACGCAAGTTTGATTTCATGAACGTCATTCCCGAGAAAGTTCGTTCACAGACATATGTACTGCTGAACACTCTTATCGTGGCTGCTGCAGTTTCGTCAAACTAAAAGACTTTGAGTCTGTGAGGCCAGCGTAAAACTCCACAGTGTCTTTTGCGTCAAATGCACCTTTGAGCTCATCGTCTGTCTGCAGATCAGCCGGTTTCAAGTGGTACATATCCCCACCTTAAAAGCATTCTGAAAGAATCAGACGATACTCGAATGGCTTTTATTTTTTTTGAAAATCAGAGACCCTAACTTCAAGCTCCCTCCTTAAACCCCGTAATATTTGACAGAGTTTTTCTGTGGGAAGCAGTGTGCTCGTATCTCCCACAAAACTTCTGCAGCAAGGGACGTTACAAAGGTTAGACTCACTAGCCTGCTGTTGGAAAAGGTTAGGTTTCAGCCAGACACGAGTTTTCCTTTTCCTTGGATGGAGGTCCTTCCCTGACTTAGTGTTCCCACAAAGAATATTTCTTCCCCCTTTTTTGCACCTGTGCAAAGGATGTGAAGACGTTATCTGGCTAAGTGTGAAGATGAAGCACAATGCGAATTGCAAGCGATCTTTCTTTGTTCCTATCTAACACCAATTGAGGTCAAAACTGCCATGTCGGCCTTCAGATCGGAAGTGGCAAGGGGATGGTGGGTTCTGATGTCATGCCGGGGGCCGCATAATACTGACCTGTGGGCTGCAGGGCAGTATTATGCTAGCCACTGATATACGCGATATAGTACGGCATATGCGGTACGAAAAAGACAAGTCCGCTTGTCAAAACGTTGGCTCCAGCAACACATCATATGGAGTGGTCATAGTTCACAAGGACAGCACTGAAGGCCGGATCTGAAATAAATGTCATTTGGTGCGACAGTTCACGTGCATGTGTGCGTTCCTTCCTGTCTGCACTGTGGCGTGCTCCTTCAAGTGGCTGCAGTTACAACAACCCTACAAGAGTCGAGACCAAATGTACCTGAGCTGCACAGCTTGCGATTTTACATTTTTCTTAGAGAAATGACTACTGTAGCAGCGTGCACCAGAATTCGGAGCATAGGATTTGCTTCGTGCTCATTCACCATAGGGCAGCACATGAGTGTTGGCAGGAATCTGTCTTGGGGGGCGCAAACCCGTGTTGCATTGCGTTAGAGGAGGGCGGGGGCGCTGGTGAGGCTGGGGTGCGGGGCAAGTACTGGTGTGGCTGGGGGGGGGGGGGACAAGTGCGATTTTGCACTCCCCTGCAAACGCCCATCGGGAAGCACATAAACTCAGCCATGCGTATATTTGTGACAGAGAGTCAGGAAGAAAATATATTTCTCCGTAATGTGGACATGTCACCTTTGAAGGACTCAATGAAATGTGAATTGTGTGTGTTTATTTCGAATTTTATTACGTGTGTATTCTATTGGGCACAAAAAAAATTTTCTTTCGTGATTGGCCTGTTCTTTAAAATGCCACAACAAACAGTGCTTGTGTGGTCGTGACCAATATGAGATGGAACACTGAAGTTAGCTTTTAAAGGCCATAGTGGATAAACGCAGTTGGCAAGCGCAGAAATGTTCATGACGCTAAATGCCCATGGGGAAAGGTATCTCTGGCAATTCAGTACGTCATATTCATATCAGTACATTACAGGTGATTGTTGAATAATCATGAACTCGGTGTTCCAGCTCATATTGCTCATGATGGTACATTCTTGTGGATGCTTGTTCTTTTAGATGCATGCAGAGAACTGTAATGGTAGGGAATTGCACCAGACACTCTTTACAATGTTGAAACGTGCCAGGCAAGAACACAGCGTACAATACACATACAGCCAATAAATGTTGGTCGTTTTCATGATCAACAGCGTAATGTCATGCACAGAGGAAGCAGAGCTTGGGGGGGGGGGGTGCTATGTTAGGCTGGACCTCCCTAGCCATATTTAGTGGGACAGTTGAGGCGATATGAATTTCGGACGATTAATTATTCCACTCGTATCAGCTCCTTTCTTGAAACTCGGTATGGCACTCATTTCATCGTGCTCCTCAGGTATACAGAAAGATGTCATAAGCCCCCTTTTAAGATTAGCCACATTAAAAAAGCAAACAAAATGTCACACCATAAGAGAAGGTGTCAAAAGACAGAAAGGACTCTAGAATAAAGGTGGCATTGCCACCTTTTCAGCCACTACAGCCTGGTGCTATATCATTCACCTTCTACCACGCGAATTATATAGATTTGTCCAGCCTTCATCCTTGTGACTTCAGACATTCTTAGGGCATTATTTATCTAATGCACATCTCCGGATTTTCAAGCAATCACATTTTTCTGAATTCACGAAATGCAACAAGCCTCAAGACACGGATAATCGTAGCAAACTGTTGCCTCCTTTTCTAGTTTGACTTCCCACATAACTTTACCAAGTTTATTGGCCTTGTATGGTCGAATTATTCTCCCTAGACACGACTGTGTAAAAATTTCCCCCTGTTCACACAAAATCTTATCACAGTCTTAAAAATGTCATAAAAAGAACAAAAGGAAACTAACCTCCCACAATGAGTCATCAGTGAATTGGCACCATTGATGCATTAGTTGGTTAAAGTCAAAAACAAGTGGACAGCAAAAGTTATAGCTATTTTAATTTTTATTAGCAATAAAGAGTCAATACCCAGGCAGTGGAACAGAAGTCTGTATTGACTAGCCAAGGAATACTTACAAACATGAGAAACATGCATATTTGTTCTTGTACTCTTGCAGTGATTTAACAGCTCTCTTTTCTTCCAGTAATGTAAAGCCTCTGTGGCAGTGTCATCTTATGCGAAACATACGAAGTACTTTGCCAATATCAAAAGAGCTAACCACACCTTGCTCCGAGTAGCAGCTGACTAATAGCAGTACACAGTGTTACGGGTAAAATGTGAAGAGACAAATGGATGGCAGTCAGTTAATAGGATGACGAATGCAGAACCTGCGTCATGGCAAGAGCGTTTGGGGCAAATATAATGTTTGGGGGCCAATGGTGTGATCACCCCGTAACAACAGGCAACAGAAGTCCTCGCATGAACACTGCTGATCAAACTAATGTGATTTGTACTTATGTGATATGTCTCAAGACCCGAGTGTCACTGTATACTTCAGCAATGTGAACATCTATGCTAAAGTAATTATTTGAGAAATTCAATATGGAAATACTTTTTCGTGCACAGGTGTCCCTTTGTCTTCCAACGGTGCCATTCTGTACAAATTAAGGAGATAGATGCAGCGGGAAATTATGAAAGCAACCTGCATCAGCAGTTTTTCCGAGGCATGCGTCACTTGGCCGTCCGTTGCTTTGATTACCAAGGAGCATATAGGTACCTGAATTTGTCGTGATGGGGTTATCTCCCCTCTTTCCTTTTCTAGTTCATTTTTTTTTTCTTTTTTGCATGTGTTTCCTTCTTAAGAGTCCTTCTGGGAACATATAGTGCGACGAATGTCACTATACATCTAATGTTTCAGTTTGAGTTGACAGTCGGTGCTCATCCCATGTTCTCACTCTCTCAATGTGTAATTATTTGTCACGTTGTCCTCTCTAATGTTATGCAGGCACATCGACTAGCTCAGCTTTACACCCTACTAAGTACAGAAGTCGATGATTTTGTTGGCAATCACTGCACGAGTTATGATGCCTGCAACAGTCATTGCTATCGCCTCAAATCAGATGCCTTTAACACATGGAGGTGTGTCCTCCTGATACACCCCAAACAGTCCCCTCATCTATTGCTCACTGCACGAATGTTACTGCAGTGCACTCGGTGAGTTATTGAGATCAGTCCAAAGGTCGTGCGAGCTCACCTCGTGCCTCTTCTGATCCCTCTTGACGGCGAATGCCATCGGGCAGAAGCGACACCTATATGGTCTCCCGCCCGTGTGCGTGCATGCCTCATGCCTGTTTTGATCCGACTTGCTGGTGAATGCCTTGGGGCAGAAGCGACACTGATATGGCTTCTCGCCCGTGTGCGTTCGGACGTGACGCGCGACGCTCTGTTTGTGCGTGAATGTCATGGGACAGAGGTGGCAGACGAACGGCCTCTCGCCAGTGTGGACGTGTAGGTGTTTGTCCAGGTCATACTTCTCCTGGAACACTTTGCCGCAGTAGTTGCACTTGCGCGGGTTCTGGCTTCCGCGGGATGTTTCCGCGTCGCTGCGCCCGGAATGTTGCAGTAGGTGCACTTCCTCATTCCAGTCTTCTTGGAAGGACGGTTCCAGCTTCACAGGTATAGCGACGTTTTCTGCAAAAAGAAAAATTACGAGTGAGGCATAATAGCCATTGCTTCCAGCATGGCCTCCAGACACCAGCAAGCACTATGGCTGACCATTGTGAAACCATCAATAAAGCACTGCCATCAATGTAGTGCTCCCAGACTTCAGTAGAAACAGCTCAAAAAGACGGGATGCAGGAAAAGGAGAGACAACAACACTGGTCATATGTTACTTTAAAAAGTTACTCAAAAAGGCTTTCTGACATGAGCATCCGTGCAGATGCCATTTCATTTTTCATTCTCTTGCTAGTGGACTGAGGTATTAGGAAATGGCTATCTTCACAAGGCAAACTACTGCGTGAGGAGTAGTCCTAAATTTGAGGGTGCTATTAGCTAGTTGTAATAATAATAATAATAATTTTTATTTGCACAACAATGTGAGCCCTCCGGTGACGTGCGAGGCTAGACAGAAAGGAAACAGGTACCCGTCACCGGAAGGCAAGAAAGAGAGAAAAAAAGGGGAAGGGGGGGACGGAGCGTGAGGTCATCACGAGTCACTGGACAAATGGCGACTGTACAGAGAGCAGAGATGTTTGGAGTCTTCGCTGGTGCGAGGGGGAGGTGCGCGAACACTCATGGGAAGAGAGAGGAACTCGCAACGGCGGCTGGGATGGTGGAGGAGCCGTGACGCTTAGTTCGTGTGTGCAGAGGCTCCGGCTGACCGGAGCGTTTTTTCACACGTACTGCTGATGATAAGGGGGCGGCTGTCAGGGAGACGTCGAGTATACGACAGAGCAGGCACATTTGTGTCACAGCACGACTTTGTCGCAGAGGACGCCACTTGGCCATCTTCAGGCGGGTAGCGTAGTCCGCCGGCGGAGACTTTACGGAGCGTGCGTAGAAACAGACTGTACGAAGAAACAGATTGGGCATGCGAAGCAATCTCGAGGCACTGCTTCTAAAGCTCTATAATATAGTTCAGGAAGGTAGACTCGTAAGAAAACGAAGCACTATTAACACGTCTAAAGGACCAGTGTGTGTATGGTTTTGAGTAAATGAGAAAGAAGAGGTCATGACAAGAATACTATTTCACAATTACTTCACTTCTACTACGAGCAACATTCAAGAACTTTAATTACTCAACGGGGATTCTGTGACAGACCGGCAACATTTGATACCTCAAGGCATGTTGAGCATCCGTTGTAGATGCTGCTGACAAGCCAGAACAATGCAGTCAAGACGAATGTTACAAGTGTTTTTTGCACATTTCTTAATTTTTTTAGATGGTGCAAGGCGCTAGCCAATACAAGAACAGAATATAGATAGCAACACACATTATTCCTTTTTTTTTTTTTAGCACACTGCTGGAGAAGCAACCATAACACTGATGTGCTTCATTACGCTGCTGTTCATTTGTATTCTTGCAGATTCAATAGACTTGTGTTAATGTGCTAAGATGAACTTCCACAGGACAGATTCCCAGAATCTGTTAGTGTTGCTCTCATAACTCCACGACCTGAAAGAAAGGAAAATGTTATCTCATACTGGAGGTGGACTTTTTCTTTGATAAGTCCAACACTGAATTAAAAATTAAATTTCAAGGGCTAGTGGAGAAAATAAAAAAATCATGTTTATGAGGCACGCCATAGTGATTCTGGTTTAGTTGACCACCTGCGGTTTTTTAACGTGTGATTAAACCCAAGTGAATGCTGTTTTTTAATTTAGCCATCATTGATATGTGGCCACTGTGGCCTTATTTGGCATTCAATTAAAATGAAATCCTAAATGAAATGAAGAACCTAAAAATGCACTAAGAGAAAGAGCTGGAACCAAGCCTTTAAACTTTTGTTTGCTTAATTATTCGTTTATTCATTCATTCATACGTCAAGGGCCCCAGAGGGACATTACTAACTTTACATGTGTAGTGAGTTAATGAAGGCAGCAGTTGTCATATAGCACGATAGGTAATGACTCTCTATGGCTGTACTGGAGGCAATGTGGGCGTGATTGTCAGTGCAGTTTTGTGCGGCGCGTATGAAGAAAAAAAAACAGGCTTCTGGAGTGTACGAGTACGGTGTGCTTGGGCATTCACATGGCAATGGAGAGACTTGCGATGACAGAAAACCTATAATAGAGGCACAAATTCACACTTTTAAGACAAGAGGCAAGAGGAGAAACAAACAGTACGGCTTTCATAGTAACGTAAGCTGGAACTGTAAGTGTAATTAGAAATAGTGAAACTGTAGGCACTGTTCTGGAATGATTCAAGTACTATTGTAAGGTAGCTTGACGAGGGTAAAAAATGGCACTAGCATACTCAACTTTAGTTCTTGCAAGCGTTTCATAATCTATTACTTTTGTTGTGGAAGGTGACGTGGCTAGGTTGCAACGAGGATAACCTTGAATTCAGTGGCACAATTAGTAATGTTATCAACAAGTTATGATCACATGAATTTCAGTACCTGTATACTTTGTGTTAATAATGGGTATTGGACAATTATATGGGGTACAAATAAAAGCTGTGATCATTAGGTTGGTGGAAAGGAATTGCAAAGGTCCTGTCAATATAAGCGAAAATTACAAAGTTGCCCTCCCAGTCCTGCATTTTAATAAGCTGAGGCTCGTCAGTTATGGAGCAGTACAGAGCACTGTCATCAGTTAAGCCTATCTAATGTCGTCGATTGACAGATTGCAAATTAAAATTTAGGAGAGAGTGCACAGTACAGTACTTGGGGGGAATGCCACTGTGGACACAAGAGAGGGGAGCGGTGTGGCAAGCATGAGCTTGTTAAAGGTGTGAGGTAGCTTGTATCTAGCTCACATCATATTTCATTTGATAATGCACTAATTTTATTCAGATAAGTTTTAGGAATCCATTTTCACCAAACACGAGTTTCCATCGCCTCATTGCACAAAATTTCCGCTATAAAAATGTTATTCAAGCTAGAAAATGTTACTCCAGAAACACTTCCTAAATGTGCCTGATGAAAAGTACTTTCAGCAGAGGAATGAACACTCTCACAAGAGGTCAAAAACACTTTATTATCGCACCTTAGTGTTCGAAGTGAACGGAGTCCTGTGCAGTCGTTGTGATGTGGCATTTATCGTTGCCACTAAGCAACACCTTCTTTAGTTTTCGTTTCGGTGAGGATTGCTGCCGTTTTTATGCTGGCATTTCTCCCAACATATGGGTGTGGTTCTGAGGTATCCTTGTTCCGACTACGGTTGCTGACCGTCAAGTAACAGCACTATAGTCGGATACAACTTTAGAAGTCCGCAGCATTTCCTCCTCAAAGGCGTATGCACACAAGCCTGCAACAATGGGCACCCACTCCAGACTGACGTCATGAAATGGGCGGCCGGTGACCCCGCCTTCAGAGAACATTGCCGAGTGCATGAGCAAGACTATTTCTTTAGTCGCGAAAGGGATTGGCTGCTGCGCTTCAGCCGTCTTGGTGGGGCCTCTCTGGACTTCTCAAGTTGTATCCGACTATAGTCCGTCTCCCATTTCAGAGATCAACGCTAAACTGTTCCTTCCCTGCTTTCGCCCAGAGATGTTCTCATCTCTTCTGAGCTTAAAGCCCCTTGTATGGTTCAGTTGCATGGAGGACAAAGGGGGCAGATGCAGCTGCAAATTATTGAAGTAGCACTCATCGGCAGTTTGTTCGACGCATGCATCACTCGACCCGCCACTGTCTTGGTTAGTGAAGAGCATAGGCACACGAAATTTGTGATGATGGGGTCATCTCTCTTTTTTCCTTTTCTTGTTAACCTTCTGTTCATGTCTGTTTTTTTTCCTTCACGGTCCTTCCCTAAGCACTTCATGTGATGGATGTCATTGTGTAGCAGTGGGTCTGGGATTAAAGTTTCAATTGGCAGTCGGCGCTCGTCCAGGTTTTTTACTCTCTCCCTGTGTAATCTTTTGCTGTGCTGTACTTTATGCAGCCACACCGACTAGCTCAGCGTTACACCCTACAAAGTACGGAATTCAATGATTTCGTTGGCAACCACACCACAAGTTGTGACGCCTGCAACTGTCTCAAATTGGATGCCCTTAACATTCGGAGGTGCATCCTCCTGACATGCCCCATTCAGTCCCCTCGTCTATTGCTCGCCATACGAATGTCACTTCGGTGCTCTCGGCGTGTAAATGAGAACAGTATGTCGCTTGTGTGCGGTCGCCTCGTGCCTCTTCTGATCGCACTTGACGTCGAATGTGATTGGACAGAAGCGACACTTGTAAGGTCTCGCGCGAGTGTGCACGCAAACCTCGTGCCTGTTTTGATCTGACATGCTGGCGAATGCCTTTTCGCAGAAGCGACACTTGAATGGCCTCTCGCCCGTGTGCGTTTTCAGGTGACGCACGACGTTTTTTTTCTGTCTGAACGTCATGGGACAGAGGTGGCAAGCGTAAGGTCTCTCCTCGGTGTGGACGCGTATGTGGTCGTCCAGGTCACGCTTCCTCGAGAACACTCTGCCACAGTAGGAGCACTTGTTCTGGTTCTGTCTTTTGTGGGACGTTGCGGCGTCGCTGAGCGTGGAATATTGCAGTAGGTGCACTTCCTCGTTCGAATCTTGTTGGAAAGACGGTTCCAGCTTGACAGGTATGGTCATGTATTCTGCAGAAAAGAAAAAAGAAGATTACGAGCGAGACAGGGTCGCTGTTGGCTTTAGATACCAGCAAGCACTATGGCTCGCTGTTGTGAAACCAGCAATGAAGCATGCTGCCATATTTGAGTGGAAATATCTCAAAGAAACAGGACGTAACAAGAAGAGAAACAACACTGTTCACACATCACTGCAAAAAGTATTTCTCGCATGTTGCTAAAGGCTTGATGACATCATGAGCATTCGTGGTGGTAAGTAGAACTGCAGTTGCCATTGCATTATTTCATTTCACTGCTACTGGACCCAGAAATTAGAAAATGGCGATCTCCACACAGAATTGTCATAAATTTGAGGATGCTATTAGCTAGTCATATACAAGAAAACGTACACAAAACAGTTTGGGAATGCGAAGCCATCTCACAACACTTCTTCTAAGGCTTCTTATATTTCAAGAAAGTAGACTGAAATGAAAACAAAGGTTCACAAACTGCACTTTAGCAATACAACACAAGAATGCACACTGGTGGAGCCTATTAAATCACAGTTGTCTTCAACTTGTAGTGGAAGCCTACTTCACTGCAGAGGTTCACAACACGCGCTAATAGGTGTTGGCTAAATGAGCAGTGTCGGCACGGCTTCGAGTAAATGAATGAAAAGTTGTGACAGGAATGCCATTTCACAATTACTGAACTTTCAATACAAGCAAAATTCAAGAACTCCTATTTAATTACTCAATCAGAAATGCTGTGCGAGACCAGAAACATTTCATACGCGAAAAGATGTTGCAGCTCCCTTACAGAAGGTAGTGACAAGCTGGGACAATGCAGTAAAAACAAATGTGCCTAGTGTTTTTCATACATTTCTCAGTTTTGTGAATGGTACAAGCTCGAGCACAAACTGGTTCACAAACAGAATGTAGACAGGAAACACATTATTCTTCTGTTTTAAGTAAGCACTGTGCCAGGGAGGCAGCCATTTTGCAGCCACTCTGGCATCGATGTGCTTCGTCATGCTGTTCTTCATTCAGATTCATGCATATGGAATGGGCTTGTGTTGATATGCTGAGATGAACTTCAATGAGATGACCAGTTTTCCGGAATCTCATTGTGTTGCTCCCATGACCTGAAAGAGAGAAATTGTTATGTCATATTGAACTTTTCCTTCGGTGTAGTCAACACTGAATTAAAGTTAAAAGTTCTGGAGGCATGCGGTGCTGAAAAAACCCCAATATAATCACGAGGCACACCACAGTGGGAGACTGGACTAATTTTGACTACCTCAGGTCTTTTGACATCCACGTAAACCTTAGTACACGTTTATTTCTAAATTTTTTTTGCATTTCAGCCCCATCACTATGTGGCCTTAGTCAGCAGTGAGGTGGAATGATAAAGTCTGAGAATAGAGCACCTAAAATCCACTAACAGAAAGAGCCGTAACAGTGGCTACAAAACTTTATTAGCTTATTTATTTATTCAAATCTCAAAGGTCCCAGACGGAGTTACAAACATTCCGTGTCATGTGAGCAATCGAGGCAGTAGTCTTCAAGTAGCGTGTTAGGTAATGACTCTCTGTAGGTGTTCTACAACTAGGGGCAATCTGTTAAGATAAAAATGTGGGCATGATCGCCGTTCCAGTCGCCGCACGTAGAAAAAAAAACAAACAAAAAAAAACTGCTCGTGTCTTTATACGGCGTGCTTGGGATATACAGCATCTGCATGGAAATGGAGAGACGTTTGATGACAGAAAACAAATCATAGAGACATAAATACAAAACTTTAAGACAAAAGGCAAGAGCAGAAAACAAGATAAACAAATGGGTTGACCTGTACCTTCAGAAGTTTTTTAGCGCAGTGATGGATGAAACACGAACAGGACAAGTGCCATGTCCCATTGTTTCTGTTCCGTGTTTCACCGATCGTTGCATTAAAAATGTTTTCAAGACAAGCGAGTAAAGTTCGTGCTGTGATCTCACGGTATATATATACTGAAAATGTAAGTGTAATTAGAAATAGTGAAGCTGTAGGCACAGTTCCGGAACGATTCAAGCATACTTTCACAGTAAGCTTCATGAGGGTAAAAAATGACATTAGCACAATGAACTTTAGGTCCTGCAAGTGTTTCGTAAGCTATCGCTTTTGTGGTGGAAGGTGACACAGCTAGGTTGCAACAAGGATAACTCAGAATTCAATGGCACCATTAGTAATGTTATTAAAAAGTTATGATTAAGACCAGCCACATAAATATCTGTACCTAGGTACTTAGTTACACTAGTAGCAGCTATCGGACGATTATGTGTGGCACAAATAAAAACTATGTGACCATTCAGTCGGTGAAGAGGAATTGCAAAGGTCTTGTCGGTGTAACAAAACTTGTCGGTGTAGCTGTATATGACTAAGTTGCCCCTGCAGTCCTATATTTTAGTAAGATCATTCAGCAAGATGCAAGGCTGATGGTCAGTTATAGAGTGGTAGAGAACACAGTCATCAGGTAAGTCTGATGTCATTGAGTAGCAATTTTAAGTGGCAGGTCGCAGATATAACTTGAGGAAAGGAGACTTCACAGTACAGTAACTAGGGAATGCCACTGTGGACACAAGAGAGGGGAGCATTGCAGCGTTCATGAGCTTGTTAAAGATGCAAGATTGACAGTGAACGTCGTCATATGCGAGCATGCTGAAATGCTGCTGTGTTCTGTGCTGTCTTTCAAAGACGAGAAAGGATGTCAATGTGGGCTATTACTAATTTTCATGTAGCACTGAATGGTTTTAACAGTTCACAAACTATAAGATGAGGGATCATCGTTCCAAAAAAAAAATTAGACATCGAGGTAGGTATTGATGATGTGGCCCCCAATAATATTTGCCACATTAATGAGATATCTCATTAATATTGTTTCTAACAACAAAAAACAAGCCCTTAAAAGTCATCTTCTTTCCTTCAATAATATTTGCCAGGATTTCAAGGCTTGTTTTAAGAAAACCAGTAACACAAATGCTCACTTATTTTCATTAAACCTCTTTGGTTCAATGCAACTTTCAGCGACATAGTGGCAATACAGGCACAACCAAGTGCCTCCTGCCATTTTTAAAGCATGCAACAAGCTGCACCTATCTATCGAGTGTCCGTGGTCGTACAGTTTCTCAAGTTTTTAACGTGATAGTGTTAGAGAGCTTGTTTCGCAGAAACTCCGGTGTTGTTGTCGTTGGTTGTGAGTGAAAAGTCAGCAGTGTCCGTGGGCGAAAATTCGAAATAGATGCGAATATATAAATAATAAAAATTTTTGGTTCAAATGAGTCAAACCCCCGATTTCTGTGCGACAAGCAGTGTTCTACCACAGAGCCACACCACTGCTTGAAACTGTTTCAGAAAAAAAAAAACATACCAATGTGTGGTACAAGGAGTCTCCTTAACACATCTAATATTTCATGGCAGAAGCGTAGAATTGCACCAGGTGTGAAAACGTGAATTGCACAACAAGTGGTTGATTTAAAGGCCCACCATTTACAAAAGCACACAGCATAATTAATCGTCGTTATAAGCAACAGCATCAAGCAAATGTGCGGGTGCGCATGTTGCCTTACAGACTCGTAACGGGTACTTCGCCGATTTGCAAAAGGAAGAACTATCACGTGGTGGGCCCTCTGCATAGGCATTCTAAGGTAGTTTGAAACGGCCAATGTTACACGTACAGACAATCCTTCCCTTGTGGCATGGTGTCCACCAAGAAGCGAAGCAGGCTAGCAATTGAGAAGGCAATGCTAACGGGGCCTGTTTATGCTATCGCGTTCTACTCTTGAAGGCGAAGCTCAAGCGTCCTCCAAGCTTTTCTTGTTCCTATGTGCATCACAGGGCATGATGAAATCAAACGCAGAAAGGTGAGTTGGTGCATGACTATGAAACACCCATTGTCAATGCAATAGCTTATGCATCACAGTAAACCGTTGCGGAGTGCAGTTGCACAGTGCGATTACTAGGGAACGGACTTTTCGACTCACCAATTTCCAAATATGTTCCCAAGATAAAGCTGCCCAGGTACAGGGAACAAATGAACCCTAAAGTACCTCTCATGCACCAACGTTCACTGTGGCATGGAATTCCAGAAACTGCCATTCATTGTGTAAATCTGTTTTGCTGTTACTCAACAATCTCTGGTCAGAAAAGTTAGAATATAGCAATAAAATAATTAAGACAAGAATGACTGCGTTTTGGTTTTGGGTGTATCTTTTAAAGTATGCAAATAGCATCAGTTAATTAAATAGACTCAACGCGAATCTGGGTAACCTCGCTCACGAACCCGACGTCTACGCAACGCGCCACGATACCCAAGCGAAAAATGAGGTTTTTGCTGCAGTGTTTGAGAACAACCGTCATGCAAAGTTTCAATAAACAGCAAATTCGGCCCGCTCGAAGTCAGTGATTCATTTAAAACTGGTCTGATGACGGGTGAAGTGACACGGAGTAGTCCATCAAGGTATTGAATTATAACTATTAGCATTATTTTTGTGCATCACAACATTCTTAGACAAATACTACTCGATTTCCACCAAACCACACAACATGAAACAGCAGTAGCGCCAGTATACACGAGCAATGCGTGTTCGGAACCGCGGCCACCTGTCGCGTTACTGATAGCCCATGCTGATAGCACATCACTGGCTGCACCAACACAACTTTCACCGCGCGTAGTTAGTCTTTTTTAGCTGGAAATTCCCAGCCAAGAAAGTTTACGCGCACACCTTGGAACACACCGGCGACAAGAGAGAGATAAAGTGTTTTTAAGCGGTTTGAAACACAGAAGAACCTGGTTGAAACAGCTAAAACACACGTATCTCCACAAAACACCACAAACACCGACACTGATGATAGCAGCAATGCGGCTTATGACTGGGCCGCTCTGGCGTGCTCGGTTCGGTTTCCAAAAATTTCCGAATAGAAAGCTTTGTTACAGAATCTCGGTAAACACATGGAAACACTTCACTCGCAAGAAACAAGAAGTTAGTTGTGAAGCATTTGCTCTAAGTTTTTTGCGCATAGCGAAAAAAGGCGCGAACGCGCCAGTTTCTTGAATGGTCTTCCCCAACTTCAGTAGCTATTACGATGGTCAGCGCCTCTCAGCCAGAAATGAGAGTGACAAGTTTGCGTCAGAGGTTGCGTACGTCACCCCGCGACAGCCAGCTGAGTGAATGAAATAAAGTTAGTACAGAATACACTCGCATCGAGCTGTTTCGGAACGTTGCACAATGCGCGCACGTTTGTGGGTTACGTTTCGTTGTAACCGGCACCGTTGGAAGGGGTGAGGATTAAAGTCCCTAGATTTTTCCTTTTTATAAAGAACAGAAAAAAATCTTGGGACTTTAGCGAGTATGAAAGGCCACGAGAGACAGCAAACGCATCATAGGGGCGTAGCCAGAAATTTTTTTCGGGGGGGGGGGGGGGGCAATCATACTTTATGTAAGTTCGTGCGTGCGTTTGTATGTGCGCGTGTATATATACGCAAGCAAAACTGAAAATTTTCGGGGGGGGGGGGTGAACCCCCCCTCCCCTGGCTACGCCCCTGAGCTCAGAGTTATTCGTTTTACTTTCCTCTTTCTTTAGTCCTCCTATCTTCCTTTCCCCTTCCAGAAGGAGCAGGCAGGGTTGCGTGTTCTCGGCCTCTCCTCCTGCTCCTATCTAAATCAAATCATATTAATAACACTCACAGGATCCCTTATGCATTCGCTTAAGACGACTCGAAGGTGAAAGAAATCTTTTTCTTTTCAGTTGTTGATGCACTTATCCTCCTTCGTCCGCCACCCCCCACTGAAAGCTTTCTGCATCTAATATCCCACGAAACACAAAACCTCTATAAAATGTATTTAAAACGTTTAAAACCTCTTTAAACCTCTATAAAACGTTTTAGAGAGGTATCGTGTTTCTTGGGATGGTTTTGCACTAGCGGATCGGCGACACTGCAAATTTTCTGCTCCTCACCTGGTTTTGCACTGCTTCCGTGATCGGCTCACCTTTGACCAAGCGACGATGTCAAGTGATGACGTCACGTTACGTGACGCCATGATGACGTCACAAATTTTGGCGATCCGTGAATGGCAGAGCGCGGGAACTCGCGCCTGCGATAGCTTCCGCCACGCGTGAACGATTGGCGAAAGGGTGGATGAAGTACAGCAAGCGCAGTTAAGGGAACGCCGTGAGCTGCACTTTCAGTAATTTTCTTTCAGTAAGGTGCTTGCTAGACGGCATATTTACAACTTCCATGGTGCAACCAACACTTGCAATGGGGCCTGGTGGCTCAACCACTACTGGCTCAACCACTACACGGCACGTTGTGGGGTGAAGCTCACTTCTACAACTGCCTTTGTTACAGCAATCCGGGTAGGACGCTAGGTATACCTCTCAAGGTGGCAGTGACCTGGTGTAGTGCCGCTTGCAGGACATGTAGCTATTGCCATAAGCTTGCGCAGGGCTCCCCATCATGGGGGTGGGGGGGTGGGGGGGCGAAGGTTCATTGCAGCGCTCCCCCCTCCCTTACTAAGTCAAAATGTGGGGCAGACTTTGCACCCTCCCCTTATGTGACCAGGGGGGTGCCCCCCCCCCCCGCCCCACCTGCGCGCACCTATGGCTGTTGCATATGTATTCAAGCAAGCTGTGGATAACGTTTCCTGCTATATGTGTTGCAAAAGGACCGAAATGAAGAACTGTACGTATGTATTCAAATGAAATTCTGCTACTTTGCATTAAATTAAAAAAAAGACTGCTATAAAAACACTAAAGGCATATATTTCGGTCAAATTATGCTTAGCATGCAGCGGCATCTAAACTTATGTGCACTAGCTGTGACATTATAAACAAGTAAAAATTTCCTAGCATGGCATCAATGAAACTTCTATCAACTAATGAAATTATTGAAACATACTTTCCTGCTGATTACTAGAATTACACTGCTCTTGGTTGCTTTGCTTTTTTTTTATATTATGAAAGAATGGCAGTAAGAATAAAAGGTTATGATAGAACACACGTGAAAACTCACTTCCAACAGCTACGTTATGTGATTAAAAATGCTTGTCCTGTGGTCTGAACTCAATGCTGACACTGTATACAAAATTTGTATTTTCTCAGCCAAAGACGAATTGTTTTCAGAATGCTGTGAGCTGGCTTGCTGGCATGACCAAGTTACCTGGCCACAAGGTTTTCCCTAATCATGCTTTAGCAGTCCTGGCCTATGCCTTTGTGTTCTTTTGTGTGTGTTTGCTTTTGCATACGGTGACAGTGACAGAACAATCTTTCGCTTTTCTGAAGGGTGAAAACGTTCTTACCTTCTGTTCAGCGCATGACCCTTTTTCAAGTATACGCTCGAAGTAACCAATTCATGTGCCTCTTCCCAAATTAAAAGGCACAGGTAGAATTTGTTCACTTGTAAAAATAAACATTCCTATGAAACTATACAACATGTAGAGAGGTTGTATGAAATTTTATTGTTTAAAGCATCATAACATAAAAAGACGCACAGGCACTTGCCATCTCTCGGCCATATATGTACCAAGAAATGCATACTACATTCCACCCACCTAGTTTATTCATCAGGTGCTACCAGGATAGTATGATAATGGTGTATTAGGGCACATTGACACTTGCTTGTAGCCTACAACTACAGACTACCCAAAATGCATTAGAAAGTGTACAGTGCATGCCGCTAAAACAACGCTATAGTCAGATACAACTTAAGAAAGCAGGATAGGCCCCGCCCAGGCGACTGAAGCGCAGCAGCCAATTGCTCCTGCAACTAGAAATAGTTCTGCTCATCGCTCATGCATTAGGTGATGTTCTCCGACGGCAAGGTCACCGACCATCCAACTTATGACGTCAGTCTAGAGCATGTGCTCATTGTTGCAGGCTCGAGTGCACTTGCCTTCTTAAGTTGTACCCGACTACAGAAAGGCTTATACCTGGTGCCAATACAGAGCTGCACAAAAGTGGCCGGAATGAAACATTTGATGGTTTCTACAAAAAAATGAAAAAAAAAATGACATATAAAACATACGTTTACAGTTCTTACACAACAATGGTGAACAAAAGTCAATAAAATAGTGCACCAAAAAATGTCTTCTCAAACAGTAAAATAAAGACAGTGAATCAAGATACATCTTGGAGAACTATGGTAATGACAACTAATGAGTACCATTAGTGAAATGGAAATACAGTACTAAAATAGAAATAAATTCGCTTCAAGGAATCAAATCCTCGATTGTGACCTGACACACAATAGGAAATATACAGGTACCATGTAATCATCCCTGGCATCTAAATGGCACCCATTCTCTGTGCAGTGGCTGCAATTCTTTGGGCTCATTTCATCATGTTCTCTAACACCACAAAATCCTATGAAATAAATGAAAAAGCACACAGTACCAAAAAGACAGCTAACTGCAATGAAAATGCTGATTAGCAACAGTACTTATTGACTACTGACATTAATATTTTATGACTGTTTTTTTTTGTTTGTTTGTTTCACACAAAAGCACTGCTTGGTGAACCAGAAACAAGTCGAAATTTGTTCAGTTGTGGCTGATAGCATTCATAACGAATATAGGCTATTGGGTATAAAAGCCTAGAGAATCTAAAATAGTACTATGCACAGCAGTGCCCTAGAGAATTAAAAATCACACCACCTCCCGCTAAAGGGGACCATGAGGCGATGCGAAGCAGCGTTTCGGCATGTCGAGCCTGCGTTTCAGAGGGGGAGTGGAAAGGGGAAGTGGAGAGAGGAGGGGAGAGGGGAAGTAGAGAGGAGAAAGGGGGAGTGGATTGGAGAAGGGAAGTGGAGAGGAGGTGTGGGGAGAGGGTTTGTGCATGCGCAGTAAGGGTGGTCATGTCGCATGACGCTGCGCCGTGCTCCCGACTGGGCTGCAGAAATAAGCGTCTCTTCCTCCACCATAACCACAAACAACAACAACAACACCACCGGATCGAACTCCGCCTGAAGATGCTTTGCATCTAAAATAGTACTGTGCATAGTGGTTCACATGCTCATACTAAGCCCATGGCCAGTGAAGAAAAAACAAGCAACAAAAGTGTCAGGACAATGCTCTTGATAACCACAGAGATAAAAACTTCTAGAGTTAAAGCCTACCAATATAAGTTAACATTTTGTTTCAGTGTCCCTACAGGCATACAAAACACACTGCAGGTGCCAAAACTTTAAAAGGGCCCTGAAACAACTTTTGAGTGCAGGCAGTCACAAATTTGACAGCACTTATCACAGAGCTGGCGCTAATTTCCAAATCTGTTCAAAACTGGTGTGCCTAAAAAGTTTATTGGCTTGAATTAACGAGTTTTTGCATGCGCTGTGAATAGGTAAAAAAAATAATTAATGAACCTTTTTATTTAAAGACTACACACCGTCAATATGCACTGTGATTGCTTGTGAACATAATGTCCACCTCTTTGGGTAACCCAGATCAAGAAGCTCTGTGATGCAAAAGCCACAAGCAATTTATGAAAATTCAGTCTTTTTTTTTTTTTTCAGGAACTCTAAAAGAGACCACCTCTCACAGTATTGTGCTATTTCACTGACAGGCTGCATGCAACAGCTGCACGACAATTCTCAACTCTGCCTAATGCGGAACCTGTAGGCATTTGAAGCTGATCATAAATGTTGATACCATGTTTGCCATAAGTTATTCCTGACTATCCATTGTCCTGGATAATGCCCCTATGCATATTTTCGTCTAATTAAAGGTCAACTTCAAGGCCATGCTTATTACTGTTCTAAATGTAAGCATGCACTTTTTAGCATTTCATGTACATTAGTTACTTTGCATTTGTTGGTATTCAGTTGAACAGTTGAAAGTCGGGCTAAAAGCTAAAATGCCCATTCATTCTGCTGAGAAGGTATAGGATAAGCAGTTAGGATGGACAACAAACTTTAGGCGAACAATAAAGTGCACAAATCACCGGCTATTCGCAGCTTGGCAGTCGCAAGAAAAACCATTCTGCTGCAAAATGCAGCTAACAAATCTTTAGACAACTGTGGCAAAAGGCCTCCCAAGCTAGACCAGAAGAAAGATATTCACCAAAACCCCACGGCATCTATGGGTCAGCAGTGAAACTATGAAGTTAAACAGTTAAACTAAATTGGTGTGTTATGCACGCCTACGTGAGGCCTGAAGGCACAGCGGTATAGAAGGCACAACTTCGGCCAATGCTCATACTGCAAGCATAGCAAAACATTTGCATAAGCCAATGCCAATGCCGTAGCCCAATAGGGCTGTAGTGCTAAAACATGAACAATTTCAACAATCATTCTTCTAAAGCACCGGGAAAGAAAAAGGGTTTACAATACACATCATAGACATACAGAACAATTAGCCTTTAGGACTTAATATTAAATTTAACCCTTTCGCTACCGTAAGAAAAGAAAAAAAAACGTAGCAAAAAAACGTACCGAAAAATTTTTTTAGCTCAATTTTTTTTAGCTCAAGGTAGTATGCGAGGGATTATTGGTCAGCTGCCAGCTCGCAAAAAGATCACATGCCAGACAACGCCAACAGGCAGACAAAAGAGTGTTCCACACTCGCCACCATGGCTGCGATCGGCGCTGACTAACACTCCTAGGTTTAAAATATACATATACACCCTATAAAGTGGACGGGCGGATGAACGCTGCCGTAGCTCAGTGGTAGAGCATCGGATGCATTATTCGAAGGTCGCAGGTTCGGTCCCTGGCGGCGGCAAGTTATCTTTTCGTCCACTTTACTTTCTTCACATTTATATCCGAATTATTATAAGTAACATCTCCTATACTTTCCTTGGCATTATTGTCTGTTAGTTCTGATTAATATTGTGTCTAACATCTAGCGTTAAGAAACACATATCACAAGTATAGTCTTTGTTGGTTCCGCGTGGGACCGATATTGATGACGAGTATAGTTGTCATCGGTCATTTTGTTATAAAATCCCATGACGACTATACTCATCCACGGTAGCAAAAGGGTTAAGCAGCATGCTAAAATGCCCCTTGCATAGGTGGGACAGATTACCTGTTATGTTGCATACGTATGCACAATGCACAAGACAACAACGGAAGGAACAGGGAATGAAAAAAAGCATCATGTACTTGTCCAAGTTCTCACACTTTAGTGCGAGAACTGGGACAAGTACATGACTTCACACTTACTGAATTTACTCATATATAGGCTGATGCCTATACGAAATGCCCAAATACAAAACCTGGGACGTGAGTTCAATTTGAAAACTTGACTTGAAGAGCTGGAAGGGTTCAATATGGCTAAACGAGGGTTAGTTGCAACCAGCGTAATAATAATTGTTGTGGTTTTACGTCCCAAAACCGCGACATGATTATGAGGGACGCCGTAGCGGAGGGCTCCGGAACTTTCGACCACCAGGGGTTCTTTAACGCGCACCGACATCTAAGCACACGGGCTTCTAACGTTTCACATCCGGATATCAAAATGTGGCTGCGGAGGCCGGGATTCGATCCCGCAATAGCAACCACTGTATGCCAAACATTAACAACCGATACGGTGGCTTAAGGGACGCTGCATTGAACAAATGTCCAAGTGAAATTGTTTACTAATGACAACTAGTTGCATCAAATACATAGAGTCCAAGAAAAGTGAGACTAGGAAGATGCGCAAAAGCAACATCCTGAAAACAGAGTGCAGTTATCTGGAAGCACTGATTCAAACCCACTGACTCATAGAAATAGCAATTCGAAATGGTGTTGCACGTCAGAAGTGCAAAATCCACATCAGGTTCAGAGTCAAATTTTTTCATATCTCTGACACTTGATTCTTTTGGCGGCAGTTTAAAGCTAAGCAGCCCAACACAGATTTGAGTAAATATGGTACAAAGAGTTGTGACCTTTAGTAGAACTCATTCTTGGCCTAGTGCGTTATTGATGGCAGTGTGGATATGCCTTGTTTCACCAAGCGTTCCAGGTAGCACATTTCAGTGCGTTCAACATGCCCGGATGTGAGCATATCCAAGCATATCCAAACACTTTGATATTACCGATTTTCACACAGTGAAAGACAGAGGCATACGTCTGGCATGGATTTAAAAGAATCACCAATAAATATTATATAACTTAAGAATTACTGGTGAACACAAAATTTATGTCTGTGTACTCGAGGCACTTATGCCATGCAGTACTATTTCCATATTACAACTGCTGCTTAAAAGTGAACTTTGTTGAAGATGTTCATTCTTCTATAGATAAGTAGTTTTGTAGACGGCATGCATTAAGCAACATTGCACAGCAGTTTAAAAAAGTGCCTCGCGGATTACATCTATGTTCACAAAAAGCTACCAAAAGAAGCAGCGAATGTGACAGACTGTTGGCCACAGCTATTTGGGTCCTACAAATGTGAAGCAAAACAGGCAATTAGTGTTACTTCTATGCAGCCATTTTTGTTACCTTTGCTTGTAATGAGAAATCCGTAACATTAAAGGCCAACTGCAACGAAATTTCGCACACCCCAAAAAGCCGATTTATAGGTAGTCTAGCTGAAGATAATGCTACCTGCAAAATTTCACCTTTGAAATGCAAGTGGTTACCTCGGAAAAAAACCCGCCAACAACGCAATTTTTGATACCGAAACTAGAAAAACGACGCCATCACAGCTGATTGGAAGTGACGCAGACTGCAGCCCGACTGACCGACCAATGCAGGCGAATCGTCTGCTCTGCGCTCCGAAGTATTCGCTTCGCGGCCACACTACAGTATATTCTAGGTACCGTAGCCGCACCACAGAGTTTTGTTTTTAAGATGGTAACGAAAAAAACAAAGTATGTAAACATCCACCGTGAAGGAAACACGAATACATGCCCATAAAGTTCTTCTCTTAGCAACGGCTGCCTGTTTTGCACCTATCATCTCGATCTGTTGTCTTGCAGAACTCGCTGGTTCACAATAAATGATGCTGGTAGTTTACACATCGGGTATTCTCGGTTCGTTGATAGACTACAGACGGTAAGACAGCGTTGTTTTCGATATCGATGCTCGGTTTGGCACACTCCCATGTCTACCGAAAGCGTCCCTGCATTTCTGTAAACACTTGTCTGACTGCACCCAAAACTTTTACATTAAACCTAACATAGCACAATTTGTTTTCTTAAAATACGTTTACGTGCTTGAATTTCTTTGAACCGAGCATGACTACATTTCTGTCGAACTTTGCTGCTTTGACTACTAGCAACTAGAAGCGAGCCAATCAGCTTTTGGAGCTTTCATTAGTCGCGCGTACATGGCGCAGCTAGTCTAGCGCTTCACGGGGCGTCGTTTTACCGACTTTACGTTATGCTAATGTCTTTCAAGTAACGTTATGCTATATTTTAGCGTGCGAAACACGCTGATACAAGCATTTTAGGGGCGAAGCTCCTTATAGCGGCACCCGTTCGTCCCTCGTAGTCGTAGTGCGTAACCAGTCGTAACGCTAGTACCAGATCTTGACCTCCAAGGTGGTGCCGGTGGGAGATTTTTCCTGTGCGTTGTTGAACAATAAAAAATTCGCAGCGTGCGCGTTAACCAAAAGCCGAATTCTTCTGTCTCTCATTCCCCATTAGCAGCCATTGGCATGTTCCAGTAGGAAACGTTAGTACAAGTAGAAGTGTAAGTGTTAGCTATAAGCCGAATTTTTCTGTCTCTCATTCCCATTAGCAGCCATTGTTTACCTCCAAGGTAGTGCCTGGTGAGATTTCTCCTGTGCGTGATTAAACAATAAAAATTTTGTTCAAAACGCCGTTGATTGATGAAATAAACCAACGAAAGACGCCAGATGTTTTCTAAAAGCAAAACGAAAAGACGCCAGCTGCTTAACGAAAGATGCCAGATGTTTTCTAAAGCAATGGTTTTCTAAACAATGAAAATTCACAGCGTACATGTAAAATTAAAGTGAGCTGCAAGTCGTCATAACTCTCATCGAACCTTTAGTATAAACGCGCCCGATCTCACGTCGGTGATGATGTACTGGGCAGAATTCACGGAAGATTCACGGTTTACCGATGAACCTCCGCAGCTTCGCCCACTCATCATCATTCACTCCGTGGATATGCTGTGATTTTTTAGGCTATACTAAAGCTGTCTAATACGAATACCTCTTGTCGCCAGTGCTTCTCCAAACACTGGTCGAAGCTTCCCACTGTTGGGTTTGTAGAGCTAAATATTGAAGGCACTTCATCAGGATTCAACATTCTTTTCAGTTTCAACAGTATTCGGCCAAAAGGGACCGGTCATTCATAAAGTCGTCGTCTTTGAAGTGCGCCGCGTAAAGTACCACGTTCTTCAATAGCTCCCATTCCTTTCACCTCACTGTGATAACCCGCAGCTGTTTCGGAAAAGCGTGAAAGCTAGTCCCGTCCGTAACATATGTGTTCCAGCAGCCTACGGCCCTGCATTTCGTCCTGCAAAATAGTTAACTTTTCTGAATTAGCCGCTCGTAGAGGGGTGTGACTAGGCATGTGTGCCGGTCCCAAAATCGCCGGCGGCAGCGCGCCGGTGTTTCCACCTCCGGCTGCGGCCCGTGATCTGCGCGGGGTTCACTGGATCAGCAGCGGCGCGGCGCGCGGGGGGAGGGGGTTAGATTTGAGAGTTCGTGGCAAAATTTGTCCTGAAATTCGCAAAAAAAAAAATGTTTCAACGAAAAAGCGAAGCTGTAAATGCGATAGAAATATGTCGTAATGTTGTACGAACTATAGCTAGTAGCTGACTTTTTAATCCGATCTCTCGTAACGCTAGAAAACGCTGGTGTATTGGAATACGGCTGCTCCCAAGAGAGAAGCGGTTTTCGTTAAGTTTATCGTATCGGTGGTTACAGCACGAAGTAGTGAGATCACAGCGCGTAGAAGGGTAATCGAGCCGTTTGCTGATAACTGACGAGATAGCGCGCACGCCAGAGCTCCCGATCGCGGCCTATAGTGAATGTTCACAGTTGCTACTCGACCCACGCAGCCCCCTCCCCCCTCCCCCGGCGTCCGTTCATACTCCTTCGTCCAGTGAAAGACAGGTGGGGCGTTTCGTTTCTCTTTGAGGAGCAATCGACGGCAGGCTTCGCACATGGGCTGATGTTATCGCATGCGCCCTCCGTGCGACGGAGATGGCCAGCTTGTTTCATCTCTGCGGCAGCCGTAGTCCTCGCCAGCGCTCGGCAGCTTTTATTCGCGGATAGAACATACGATGCGCGGAGCGATGTTATGGATTTGGGCTTTATACGGAACATGACGGCGACGGTTAAAACCTGCCCAAAATGTCTATATAATAGCTATCGCAATAAAAATATATTAAAAAAACCATGGATGTGGGCTTGCTTTTTTTCTGGAGGGCTGCATTGCCTTCGCTGTAAAAAGTTCGTCCGTCAGAAGAACCAAATAATCCGGCTCCTTTTTCATTAGTTTTATTCTCGCCTTCACTACCCTTCTTACAAGCGATATCTCCTCGCCACTTATTTCTTTATAAAACACACGTACAATGTCACCACTAAGCATTGAGCCTATGAAGATTTCGCGCTTGTCCACTACGCCCTGTTATATCAGCTTGCGCAGTCGGAAACGCATAGAATGGAGCGAAAGCAGTTGAATGCGCACGATGGTCATGCGAGACAAGGAAGAATGTGTCGGCGACTGCATGGCAACGTAGGGTGGGAGACAATTCACAAGTGATATATCTTGTATGTGGACCTATCGAGAGTATGTGCCCGAATGATGTCAGGTGAATCACCGTTCTGGCGTCGCTAAGTGTGCCACAAAGACGAGAGACGCCAAGAGAGAATAAGGCGCTCATTTTTTAACAGCGAAGCAGTTCTAGCTCGGCGTAAAGAGCTTGACCGTGCCCAAAAACCATCATCATCATGAACGGGTATGTTCCACAGAATTTGGGCAGACCCAACTACGGCAGGGCCTGTAATAACCGTAATGGAGGAGAGAACGAGTTAGAGAGAGAGGGAGAGAAATAAAGAAAGAAACGAACAGAGAGACGGAAAGAATGATATAAAGAAAGAGAAAGGAAAAAATTCTTCACGAGGCTGGATTCGAACCAGCCTATCCTCGATCCGACGGCGCTCGAGCGTCTTACCACTCGGCTATTCAGGCACGCTAGGAGAGCATAGCATAACCTTGTACAGTATAGAGTAGCAAGGCGGTTGGAATAGGAAGTGAGCATGTGGAGGAGATATGTGACGGTGAGGAGGAGGGAAAGGAGGAGGGGAGAGAGTAAAGTGTAGCACAGAAAGAATGAGAAAGAGAGATATAGAGCGAAAGAACGGCAGAACGAAAAGGAAGAGAGACAGAGAAAGCGTCAACGAAAAAGGGAGAAAGAAGAAGAGAGAGAGAAAAAAGATAGAAAGAAAGTGGAAGTAAGCATCGCATCGTCTAGCTACCAGATAGTGCACTACTCGGTGAAACCGCGCATGCGCGGTATCTAAGCCAAGCCCACCGATGGAGACATCGCCTGCAACATCCGCTCTATAGTGTATAGCCTGGCTGTGCCCAATCGTGTCCAGTCATGGGGCGTCCGAAGAAAGTGCGCAGGGCCGTACCCATGAATTTTTTTCGGGGGGTGTTTGTGTGTATAACGCTAACTTTGGCAACTAGTGGTCGCTGTGAATGCGTGAAAGTATTTTATTGCCACCTGAAAAGTTAAAGCATGAAAAAGTTTCGGAGGGTGTCTTTACTCTCGAAGAGGAAGCCGCGGATCTCAAAGCTAGACGTGTCGGTAGATGGAGTATGAGCGGCGACGGGCCCGTGCTTCGCTGTGCCAAGCTTTGCGCGACTTAGTGCAAACTGCCCGTATTTTTTGTATTTTCAGAGGCTGTTTTGGGTCCCTTTAAAAAGACAGGGCGACGAACACGTACCCAAGAAAGTAGTCAAGGCACCGCAAGCGCCGCTAACAACTGAAAAATCATACAGCGGCGGAAAAGGAGGTAGACGCAAATAGTACTTATCTGCGCATTCCCAGGCAAGAGGCGATACCGATCGGATGCACGTGGCGGTCTGCGTGAGAAATAACTGTTAATTTTCTTGACTTCTCTCTTGTGTTCGCGTTGGCACGTCCTGTCTCTTTAACATCAATACCTAACAACTACCTCCGCTATCTGCTGTTTTTTTTTTTTCCGTGGTTGAAGCACATTCTGTCCCTCTCATTTTTGTCGAGAGTTGTGAAAGTTCGTGACGTCAAAATGACATTGCAGAAGAAAACCGGAAACAGAGAGCGCACTGTTTGCCGAGCTCCGGCCAATCAGCAGCGGCTGAAATGGGCAGTCCCTTACATACACGCATCAAGAGCTTCCCCGGTGCAGTGTGTATTTTATGTCCCGATTTCCCGTTCGGGTTAAAAGACTAACGGTGGCGCGCCGCAATTATTGTGCGGCGGCGTGATCTCTCCCGGGACTTCGGCGGCGGCGCCAGCGGCGTGAGCAAAAACAGGTGGCGGCGGCGCGGCGCAGCGGCGCACATCTGTAGGCGTCATGCAGAAAAGGAAGGGATGCGGCTGCAGAGAGTTCTGCTCACGAGCGGCCATGAACTGTGATTTATGTGATTTCCGTTTGTGTCCGATTTGCCTGGGCACACCGCTAGGGCTCCGCGTCGTCTGCTACTGAAAATTAGAGCAGCGATTATAAATGGAATACGCGACTGCAAGATTTTTCACTGTGATTACAATTCCTTACACAACATATACAGTGCATTCCGAGCGAATTCTGTCCAAGTCAAATTTCGTTGCAGTTGGCCTTTAACACAACAGGTAATTTCTAATTTTACTTACGAAGCCCGTGGGTTGTCCCACTGATTTCAAGAAAGGAAACTGCATCCGTTTAGTTCCTGCACGTCTTGTTTGTATTACCGGTCGCAGTTATCACCGTGCTGAAATGATAGTATAAGGTGTTTCATAACCGGTGAGAAGTATGTCACTGGGCATTCTCGCACTGTTCCTGTAGTGCGAGTTGATGTTCCGAAGCACTGCTTCATTTAAAAAGAATTGTCTGACGAGTTGTAAGGGTATATGCTTCGTAACACAAATATTTGTGACTGTGCCAGAGTGCATAATGTACTCGCTTGAAGCGTAAGGTTACCATGTCCCATATATATATATACAGCTCGCACTATATAATAGTAAGGCCAAACGTCACAGTGTGCTACAGTACACTTATAAATGCTGTGCAACAAGTGCCCTGAGGAGTCCAAAAGATGCATGGATAATGGCAGGTAAGCATGCGGAAGGCATGTATAAAAGACATCACCTTCCTCTACATCAGCTCCTGTCTCAACACATGAAAACACAAAGACCATTGCAATGCTATAAAAACTAGAGGTAGATTTCAACATGTGATTACTTTGACATTTAAGTAGTGTGTGATGAGGGTAGTGAGTCCCAAGCAATTCCCATGGCAAATACATGACTTAATGAAGTATTTAGTAACCTGACCTTCAACTTTTTCATCCTATCTCGTGTCTGCTTCTGCAAGACAGGTTAACATATAATGCTAACAGAAAACTTCTACAAATGGCTTTCTGTAACTGTTGACAAAACATAATTTTTTTTCATATAAAAAAAAACTCTGCATCACACACCCATTAAGGCAGAGTTGTAAACGTAAACACCTAAAAAATAAAAACAAAGAACATTAGACAAGCACAATTTGGAGAACTTCCTCTGTGCATCTCAGCTGCATTCCATTCAAGCATGGAGATAATGCTTTGCACAGGCTAATTCACCTGAATGGTAGCAAAAGAAAAAGATATGCTATTTGTCTATGCATACATTGTCAAAAACAATGCAGGAATAATACACCCCACCCAGACATGTAGGCATCATAATCTCCACCTTGCCCTATGCAGCTGCTACAATGTTGGCAACAGTGAAGGGGGCGACTGCGGCGGTGACTCCGGCTCCAACTCTGGAGACTCCTGGTCGGCAGACTGTGGCGAGTACATCTGCAGCGGCAGGTTGTCAGAAAGGACTTGCCCCGGTAGTTGCTGCAACTCTGGTTCCATATTCGGTTCTGGCACCGGCTCTTGGCCTGGCTGAGGCTGTGCGTGTAGCTGCGAAGGCCTGACAGGCACGCCGTTGCACTCTTTCAAGTGGCTGGCACGCTGAGACTGGGTTCGGAACAGGCGGAAGCACTGGCTACACCTACACGAAGACAGCCCATTAAGTATTCCACTAACGGCAAAATTCAGACCCTCTTGCCCTGCCATCTATACTCCATTTCATACATCAGCTGCAATGCTGTGGAAGCTATGCAAGGAGTTCAGTCAGCAAAATGTGTAAGTGCAACCATCTCGCACTTGGATTTCGTTGTAGTAAACATGGCCTCTGTGACTGGCTCCGGCTGCACGCTGCCAGAACTGATCGCGGAGGCCACGATACGAAAACAAAGGGACGCTATGTGATTTAGAACAACCTACTGACCGTATAAATAACAGAGTTTGTTTATTTCTAAGGCACAGGGCATCTTCCATTTATTAATCAGTCTAAAAAAAAAAATCACATTACGGGTGGTAAAATAATTTAACTATTTCCTGGCGTGAGCGTATCTACTGCAAGAAGTTTTGCTAGTTTCGATAGTGTTGCACCTGATGTATGAAACGGAGCATAGACACGAAGAACTAACAAGTTTTCCTCTCAAAGCTTACATAAAACTTTTTCCTGAAAACTGAATATCTGCATACATCTGTCATTAAACCCATTCACTTCTCAAAAACAACCACACATACATTCATCACGTTTGTTTACATGTCAGTTGACCGATGCTAACTTGAGCAGTCAATGTATAGTACTGCGATCACAGCCTACTCTCAAGAGTCTTACGCTGTCTCTCACTGGCCATAGTTAATGTGACTGCCTAGTTACCGTTGTAATCGTTACCTTTATAAGCTATTGACTAAATGCCAAGGCAGAGCTTGCTAGGCCAGCCCTAGAAGTAAATAGTAGCTAGGTAGGTGCCCACGCAATTTTGAAGTAGCGTAGCTTCTTGTTGTAAGAAAGAAAACACAGGGTTCGTCAGTCTGATGTGTGTGAAACAAATAACAAAGGCAAATGAGATGCTATCGGCACACTACCTTTGTTCCTAATACATGCTGCTTGTCCGAGTGCTACCTGCATCCATCCTTGAATTAGCCACATGCTCCTAGACACCTCCCAGCCATCAAAGACTCTCAACATAGAAGACAAATCAGTAGTACAGAACGTTGCATAAGACCTGTAGACTTGATAGAGACTTCCTTTTTTTTTGGCCGGATTTTGTTAATAAAGGCTTGCATTCAGGCCTCATTAGATAACCAAAGGTCTCAGCTTTCACCATTGCAGTTGTACCAACTCTAATTCGACTTTCAATATAGACCTATAATGCGCAAACAGAAACAAAAGTGACAGATTATTGGTTTTTAAACAGGCTCACATAAGCTGTTGGGTATGTGAATGAAATATATGCATGAAAGCTTCCATAACCATTGCATTTCAAAGCAAATTCAGGGTCCTACATACTCTGCATTGCATTTACGTTTGATGTTAACCACATCCTTGCATGCTATCTTTCATCACTGCACAAGAGGTGCTGCTGAACTCCCATTATCAAAGTTTCTGTAAAAACACTATGCCTGTCGGATCAGTCCTATTCTCTAGTACAGTTGGCACACACTCCTACCACTATAAAGAGAAGTGCACCCCTGACCTGTATGGCTTCTCTCCAGTGTGCAGACGCATGTGGCTGAAGAGGTCCGACTTCTGCGAAAAGGATGCGTCGCAGTGCACGCAGGCAAAGGGACGCTCCCCTGTGTGGGTGCGCACGTGTCGCTTGAGGTTGGCACTCTGAGCAAATGCGCTCGGACACAGGTGGCACCGAAAGGGGCGCTCGCCCGTATGCGTGCGCAGGTGCGTCGTCATGCTCGAGCTGGCCGTGGTTGTGTAGGTACACAGTCGGCAGGACCGCACTCGGCCGCGCACAGACACAAGCGAACGGGACAAATGTTGAGACCACGAAGGAAAGGAGCCTGCAGAGTCACAGGAAGCACAAGAAAGCAATGCAAATGGCATTCAATGAGACATCCTCAATCCGTCATTACAGCTGCAACTGCCAAGAACTATTTCACATCGTGATACAACACTGCTGTGTCAGCTGTGTGTGAGGGTAGCCTTGGCTAACTCGCATAGCTATTGCATTGGCATGTGCACTATGTGTACATGTGAAGAAACCATTCGCTATCCTCTATGCACCCAAAATTTTTGGCACCCACTATACAAGGTGTTTTTTAGACAATACAGATTTTTAATAAAAATTCTATGACTGTCACACTCTTGTTGTTTCGCACATGATCTCTATTTCGAGGCGGAAATACATTTTTGCAGCTTGAATGGCATTGATGTGGCTAATTAGCAAAAACTCGTTAGTTACCTTTTCAATTATTGACTTGAGGGCAGTTGTTTATGTTAGAAAATTGTAGTGCAATATGGCACACCCACTTTTTAGAAATAACGAAAGTTGTACGTAATGAAAGATACTTGTAATTGAAATTTAAGGGCAATATTGAAACTGACGGCACCCAGCATGCATGAAACGCAGCCTCTCCGTTACGTAAGACCAGGACTGCCCGTGACAAGAAAGTGGCGAAATTTGAATCAAGGCGCTCCGAAGCAGAACCTGGACAGGAAAATTGGCAAGCATTCTGAAATACACGAGTAAACAGCTTACTGTTTGCATGCGGTGTGTAGTGCTTGTATCTTTCTTTCTTAAAGTATAAACAGGCGCGAAAAACTGTTTCGCCTGTCTGCAAGAAGAAGCACCGCAGTGGCTGCCCCCCGAGTTCTATGCTTCACAGACAAACAAAGGTTGATATTGCTGTTTTCTTGTGCACAGCTCAAAAGAAACAGATAAGCACCAAACACACACACGCAAAGGTAAGACGATGAACTGGTGCAAGTGAGATGACCTGCCGCTTTTTACAAAAACATTCGGCCGCGACGCGCCTTTTATTCAAATTTCATCACTTCCTTGCCACGGATAGTTCCGGTCTGACATAATGAAGCAGTCGTGCTTTTTCGATATCGCTCTAAATTTCGATGATGAATATCTTGAACTACGTGCAACTTCAGTGATTTCTAAAAAAATGGGTATGCCATAAATTGTCGCGCACTACTACAACTTTCTAATATAAACAACTTGCCTCAAGTCAATAATTAAAGATTTAATTAACAAGTTTTTATTAATTAGTCGCAGTGTCATTGCAGCTCAAGCAAAGTATTTCCACCTCAACATAGAGTTTTCGTGCGAAAACGACAGGAGTGTGACTGTCATAGAATTTTTATAAAAAATCTGCATTGTCTAAAAAAAAAGCACCCTGTATGCATGTGGATGTTGAACTGACACGTGGTATGCTTTCGCAACATAACTAAATGAGTTCCTTTTTGTGGCAATATACAGTTCTTCACCATGTCTTTACAATGTATATGAATCAATCAGAAAGTCTATTTAATCGAGGTATAATTAACAGTAATCAAGCATTCCACTATTAATAGACTATTTACATTTCTATCTAAACAGCAGCTTGACCATTCCATTGTAAAAGTTTATTTTAAATCTATTATGAGTCAAGTGCACAGTGCACTTTCTAGAGCTGCAGTTTAACTGAACTTCCAACAAACTTGGAACATTAACTTGTCCAGTGAAACTGAAATAGTTTTCTGCCCTTCTGATAACACACATTCGGGAACTGCCCTCTGCTTATGGAAAAAAAAAGCATATTTTAAAAAGAACACACCAAGCGATAACACTTGCAACAACAAAACCTGAACGTTGTACTGGCTTCCACATGAATGCCTTGTTCATAGACAACATTTCACGCACACATATAGATTCCTTCATTATCAACCCTTTCAGAATCGTATGCACCTCATAATGATACATTGCAAATCTGCAGATTTCACAAAGTGTATCACCATCATCAGCTCGTTAGGTCTAATGAAGAATGAAAGCCTCTCACAACAATGCCCATTTACATCCATCCCACATCAGCCTACCATATTCTATGACAGCAAAATTTCACGTCTAGCAACTCCATCTGACTTCTTATTGCTCCTGAATAAGGCTCAGATATAGTGAAGAAACTGCTCCGAACATAGTCAAGCCTTTGCCAAGTATTGCGTACTCTCCTAGCGTATGCAACGCATAAACTAAAATGCAATTGAACAGCACTTCAGACAGGACAAAGTGAGGGAAATCAGATATGGCACTGTTTCCTCCATCGCCACTTCATCCAGTCAGAGGCGCTGTTCGATTCCACACTAATAATTTACCAGCTAGCCCAGTACAGCACACTTCTACAACACATCAAGTTTAGTGTGAAAAGCAGAGGCACTTGATCATTAACATTCAAGCTTAAACAGTGCTAAGGACATGACAAGCAGTACAGACTTATTTTTTCATCATTTTTTCTGTGTGCCTTCACTATGACCACATCCCTAAATGCTGTTCTCACTAAAACCATGTTAAGCGACTGAGTTCACTGGCTATAGCGAAACATCTCATTACACAGTGGGAATGCCAACAGACGCCTGCGATAAGATATATTGCTTTAGTGGAAGGCACACTAGAGCAGATGTAATGGAAGGTACAGGCACATTAAAGTTGGATGTAGTAATTCCCATGAAAACACTCTCTCTGCTACAGCAAAGTTCTTGATTGGATAGAGTGAAGCATTTTGTGAAGACTGAACCAGACTTCAGCTATGGTTTCGGTCCCTAGGCCCCACAAAAGGAGCACGAATGCTCCTCTAGTGTTTCAATATCTTTGATGTACGAGTTGCTTGGATTAGCATAAATATGTAGATGTTTTCTTTTGTTGCTGCCATGAAACCACTTTCTTCTTTCTGTAATTTGTCGGTTTTTATGAGAAAACAGGGGAGCAAAACAACATGCAATTCGCTTGTTGCAACAAGCTAAGCAGAGGTGGCAGCCAGTAAGCACAGCTGAATCGCAACTGAAATGGTAAAACAACAGATGAAACTGGCGCGTCATACAACAGAGAAAACAGGTGGATGCGTTCCAAAGAGAAGCTCGTGAGTTGGACGGCAGTCGAAGACCAAAGCACGCAACTTCTTGTGTGTTTTCTAGGAGTGGATGCATCTGTAATAGGACATAGATCCCTGTGAAGCCCAGCATAACCCCAATAGTAAATATACGCAAGCCTATCCCAATGGTATCAACAAAGATACACAGGCTTAACAATCTATCAAGTTCGCAAGCATTCATCACAAACAATAACTAGCTGATTCCCACAAAATCTGCATCATGAGAGTGGGACACATGAGAACAGACTGTGATGCCATGTGGTTTATGACAACATGGTAACAGCACATGAAACATTAGACAATGATTGCTAGTGCTTGTTGGTACCACCATGCTTCAACCTGAACATGCCTTAAACCCAATTTTTTGTTCTCCTATAGAATGCCGAGATTTCTGGTTGGAGTGTTTTGTATGTATTATATCAATGCTTTCCTTAGAAGACATTCAATGTATGCTCCTTATTGCCTGTGTATGTTATAGTTGAGTCACCAGTCTTGTTCAGGTTAGGCCTAATGGCAACCACACAAGTTTCTGTTTTTCCTGTTTTCATGTGGTGTAACTTACGTCTGGAGCACTTAAAACAATTTCCATGTACCTGCAGTCTGTGCCAAAATGGCTCCTCCTACAAACGCAATGTGCCCCATACTTCTAACAGTAACAATAAAGATCATAACTTGTGAAGGTTCTTCTACAGCAACGAAATGTGAGATCTCACAAAATCTGCCGATCAGTCCATGACAGAAACATGCATTTCACACAAAATTAAGTGACGTCAATGTTGCGGCCTGGACAACAATGTTCATCAATGTCACTATTGCACAAACTTCATTCAAGTATTACAACTTCTTCCGGTTTTCTAAATGCACCAGAAAAATGCAGAAGGATAATGCCAATTTGCTGAGTTGGAAAACACTGAGACTGTAGCACCAGCCTACACACTGACAATACAGTGGCATGAAACTTCCACATCCACTGCAATTCTCTTAAAGTATGACTTTTTACAATTACAAGGTGAGATAGTCTCATACATTGCTCTTTGATTGTAACGCATTGTGAACCACAACATGTGCGAACATATGCAGTTTTTAACATCCCAACATTGCAAGCGCTAGCTAACTGGAGGAACTTGAAGACCTATCAGGTGATGAGAAATTCGTAAATAGGGGAGTGTGCGCTGGAGCCGACGTTTCGGACATGTGGACTTGTCTTTTTCAAGGCTGCAACTGATTTCCTTAGCGCTTGTGTGTATATGCTTTGTACCCTTTCCTCCAATCCAAACAAAGGAGGAGGAGAGGGCAACTGCGAAAGCGGGGGTGGGGTACAATGAGAGGCCACCGTGACGAATTGGGTGAGTCAAAAGGAATGAGGTATTCCGTAAAAAAGAAAAAGAAGAAGAGGCGGGGGTGGTAGACGTTTCACTGAATTATGGTTGTCAGAAGGAAGCACCACTTAACAATGGTAGGTTAGAAATACCTAGAAGAAGGGCTTAACACTCACTGGTTTTCGTTGTGTATCTACCATATCGGGTGGATTCAAGAGCTCCCTTTGACGTTTCAAAGGGGTCTATATATGCACTGTACAGTGTGAAACAGTTGACGATCTCAAGCTTTGTGGTTGGTTTGTTTTCAGCTGCCTCGCTTGAACGCCCCTTTGTTAAGTGACATGAATAATTACACTATTTAATAGAGCACGCTTCTATTATAGTTATGTCTTTCTTTAAACATCAGAACAAAATTTGTTTGTCCCTTTCCTTTCACCTCCCACAGAACAGTACTGGCTGAACTATTGCTACCAATGTTTGGAATTACCAAATCGCACCAGAAACCACGTTGAGAGCTTCTTTGTAAAAACAAGAACCCAGTATCAACCTCAGAACAGATCGCCATCACACTGAAAAATGCATGTGCGAGGGCAAACACGTCATCCTCGGTGGTGGGTTCATGTTCCAATTAACATTTATGAGTGTCAAAAAAAGAAAAAGAAAACAGGAACTTTGATAAAAAAGTGTGAGGAGACCCTATCCATGACTCAGGTGCCTCGTAGTGGCACTCCCAGGTCGGCATTCGTGCACCCTGATGTAGTTCTTCGGTTAACGTTGTGTTTCGTAGCGCTGTCGAAGTAGATCCCAGAGGCCACGTAGAAAGAAGCGTGTGGTTGAGGTCTGCTCCACCAGGTGCCGCGGCAATCACAAGAAAACTGTGCTCTTTCAATTAACTCAAATTAATTTTCATTAATTAACCTGAAAGTTAGTTGCTCCTTATCTTAAGTAAACTTATGCTGCGATATCATGTGTATCCAACATAAATCTTAACTTGAACTAGAACCACTGATTTTCTACCAGTTTGATTTTTACAATATTTTTTTCTGAATATTCGGAAAAACTGAAGTGCTCAACCAAACGTGCATGGAAGAGAAACAAGAGTGTTACTCGGTGCTCGCGTCATTAAAAAGAGAGATTGAGCTTTCGAAGTGTCCTAGCCAGCTTTTGCATTAGCACGCCACGTTAATTACGCTTATGCAAAAGAGGACAAAGCACACTTTAGGCACAGACTGAATTGCGTGTCTTTAGCATTCCCTCACAACATCATACAGTAAGCTGAACGTTCAAATAAAGCACGCACACACAGAAACACACAAAATGGTGCAAACTTCAAGCAAGCATGTATTAAACATACGGTTGGCAATGCATGAGACATAATGCAAAAAGTGGATGAAAGTTTGCGTTACCAAAAGTATCACTAAGAAATAAAAAGTGTGAAACGTAATGAAAGTGAGTGCACTCATTAGCTATTAAATAAGAGCATTAACAAACATATTTATTTATTTTATGTTTCTACAACTTAAATGACATATGTTGCAAGGGTTCAGCAAAAAACAAACACAAATGGTCAATTCATATTTCACCCCTTGTAAGAAATATCGTACAGTGACAGCCCCATATACGCTCCATATAGGTACAGACAGTCCCATATACGTGTGAAAGCACATTCACATGTGAAAGCAAGTGTAAATTTACAGTGATGGTGAACAAGGTACTGGCATCATTTATATGAGATCCTCTTTTACCATGGCTTTGCTAGCAACATTATGAAAGAAGTTAATATAAACAGTTTATTACTTTCAAAACTGAGGTACCTGTCAAGCAAACAAAAATTATCTGTTGCACTATCAAAAAGGCCCGGCTTGCAAGGCAAGTACACTCAATGAAAAGGCATGAAAATAAAGTGAGAAAGAAAAAAATCCATCACGCATGAGTTTCAACAAAAGGAATTTGGTAAACATGCTTTTGCGTCACTACCAATAGCAACATTATAGAGAGGTTTCGTGCATGTGATCAAAGCCTTTTAGGTTAGCTGTGCAAGAAATATGGAGAGAATGCCCATCACAAATACATAAATAACTGACGCAAGTTTTATTCAACAGGAATGTTGATGAACACAATACACAAGGCTAACAATGACAATGATCTACACTGATGAGTGCATGGCTGACGAACAAGAATGCAAAGCTTATTGAAGGCATAACAATCAATCATAGCAATGGTAATGCATTCTAAGGTGTCCTTGCACAACTTATTTGATCTGTATGTCAAACATTTACATGGTAGGCCTATGAAAGATGCCAGACTGTATGGCTTAATGCTATCAACAATAGAATTCTTTATGAAGCACCAAAATTTCAGTGCATTCCCATTTTGCAACTCTGCCCTTACGTGCGACTGTTGTCAGCAGGAATTTACAGCATGGCCTAGCACCAAGCCACAGAATGCCACAGCCTGTGAGCCAAGCCAATTGGTTGCAAAATATCGGTAACACTTGAGTTGAGAGACTTAAACAATGCAATAGAAAATTGCTGAAAATTTCTAAGTGGGTTTTACAGCAGTTGTTTTCCACCCACTTGCATGCGACTTCAACACAGAGAACACTAAGATCTAAACGTTTACTCATTTTTCTTTTTTCTAATAATGATCAACAGATGCACATGCTACCCACGAAAGATTAGAGAATAAAAAAATGTAATTACTAAAAAAAATGGGTATTTAACATTGTGCCTTCAAAAACAGTTTTCTGACACAGAGAATTTGTACTGACTCTTGTTGTGCTTACATGGTAACTATGCTTCGAATGTTAATTTATTTACAAATCAAGGCATGTCATATACCTAATGTGACCATGCAAGGATGTTAGCAAGAGTGGGGAGGAATGGAAAAACACAAGACACACCGGGCATGAGACTTCGTGTGCTTAACCTCGGTGGACATGTCCCAACAACTCTGGGTGAAAGCCACGACACAATTCAACATACAATACTTCACAAAGGCGCTTGTTCAGTTAGAAGCTTGGGCTGCAAAGCATGCTCTGACAGGACATCTTAATGCTTGGGCATACAAAAAACAATTTGGGCATATTTTGAAAAGCTTCTCAATTTGCCCGACATGCCACCAAGTCATTAGCTTTGCATGGGCAGACACGTATCTGGGTGGCTTCGGTAAATTATGACAGCAGAATTCAGCTGCACAGAAAATTCGATCTCAAAAAGCATCAGCTACAGGCTGAACAGACAATTTGATTGGGCTAGTTGGTAATGATCAATCATTTCAGGTAGCACAACACTTTACGAAGGACGGATACAAAAAAGACAAACCACAAGCGCTATGAGTGCACATTTTGCAATAAATGTTCAGTTGAAGTAAGCACTTGTGATTTGTCCTTTTTGCATCCTCCATTTGTGAAGTGTTGCACAACCAACAATGACACAGAGTTTGACACTGCTGATCCCACACGCAGAATTTTGGGACATTTCCAATATCGCCTAACTTTGTGAAGCTGAGACCACATTGCTGCTGAGGTCAGCCACATGCAGCAGACTCTCCCGTAGCATACATGCAGTGTGCTGATCTTTACACAGCTAACAAGTTGCCAGACTATGCCTGCCGCATACCTTACATCTATGCAGTACACCAACTCTTGTTTATCAACATACAGCTCAGTCATACCTTCAAATCCCAGTGAGAAATATTCACATGAAAGGCTGCTCCTTTTGAAGGGCATGCATCACAGCTGCATGTATTTAAGCAATAGTTCTGCATATCCTGCCTTGTATATCACAAGAGGCTGTGAAGAGGCTAGGTGCGGCCACTACTGCAACAGCAATGGCAATCTTTTGCATGTGTGTAATAACACTTGCCACATTTCGTCTACAGTTCAGACGGATCTTCCCGTAATGAGCCCAGAGTGCTTTCTCCAGCAATAATCTTATTTCTCGAGCTGTGAAACGTCTACCTATGTATGCATGCATGCTGCAGCAGTTCAGTCTGTGTCTTAAATACGCAGCTGCAAGTGAGGCAGCTGAACATCTCTTTGTTCAAATGAGTATGCACGTGGGTGCGCAGGTTGCTTGGGTGAGCGAAGGCACGTGGACAGAAAGAACACTGGTAGGGCTTCTCGCCCGTGTGAGTCCGCAGGTGTACTCCCATGTTGTAGGAGCTCTTTGTAGCATAGTTACACAGGTTGCACAGGCGCACTTTGTCCACAATGGTGAACATCGATGGGGCACTGGCTTCGCTCGTCCCTGGAAAAATGGTACACAGGGTGTAAGCAGTACGGAAGGTTGCCCACAGTCACAGGTGGAACGATATACTCCTGAGGTGGAGTGTCTACAGATGCGGACGCAACTTGTTTTTGCCAGTTTCTTTGACTAGTGCACGAGAAAGGCAGGATACATTACGCATGAGATAAATTGAACCTTACTCATAGTCGATGAGTCTTGACTTAACCTCAGTGTGCTGCCTACAACTGCAACCTATCACTTTGATGAAGGCGCTACAGTGTTTGACGGGCTGTGCGACAAGCCGCGTTTCAGGTTCAACGTCAAAAGTATCATTTTCCTTTGCCCGAAACCATTTAATAAAAAACAAATTGTGCATGCATCTTGAGCCAAGATCTGAGTCGTTTTATGCAAAAATGGAACTTCACTGACTGCAGAATAATTACATATTTAATTATATGCTAATTACTATTCATTACTGAGATGCACAACAAAACATATTGCCACCATTTCTTTCTAGGAATATATCATCCAGTGCCTTGGAATTATGCTGTGGAAATTTCATGCATTTTCAGGCAGTTCTTCATAATTCCTGCCTGAAGGGGATATACAAAGTTGCAATATGAACCTGTGTATCTAGTCTTGTTCCCGTCTCCCATTGGAATGCACCCTTCAAAAAGTGAGAAATGCATTACTCTTGACTGTTTACCAACAGGTCTTCATGATAAGATATAACAGTCTTTTGATTTGTTCTCACTTAAAAAAAGAAAACTTGAAAATCTGAGGACGCTGCAGGTAAAATGTGGACAATGTGGAGCAAGCGACAGCAAGCTTCTGGCGCTCGTGCAAGCTTCTGGTATCCGATAACGATAAAGTAGGATGATTTTTGAGATTTCAAGTTTGGGGAGAAGGAATGAAACTGCACTCAATGGCCGCTTTGGCTCGGTAAGCAATCCTAACATGGATATTATAACCTTAAAAAAGCTTTCCGTGAGAAACCATGTTTTAGAATTACGTTAATATGGCCTCTCTGCCTCTACGTTCTGCCTGTGAGGCGGGTTATGTAGAGTCAACGTCAAGAGTCGACAAGATTACGGGTTTACAAATGTTATAAGCTTGTGCCCTGTTAAAGTATACTGCTTCTAGCTAAATACATCATGGTGTAGGTCACACAGATTACTGCTGGACCGCAGCAGCGAATATGAGGCTACTGCAGACAGGCTTCACTGGCTTCCTATTTGTTTACAAACCCTGCGTCTCAAAACTTTCTCATACCAAATACAGAGGGCAATGGAAGCATGTCTTTGCAAGTGTACAGGCAGCTTTATTAACTTTATTCTCTGTCTAACCATCAATACCTCGCCATCCCTTGACACTATAAAAAAAAGCACCAAACAAAGTCACATTCACAAAAGCAGCAAATCTGGAGTAGAGCAACAAATTGGCACAGGTACATTGGTGCTATCAGAGGAACTCAAGGAATGAAGAGTATACAGCTGTGCAGTTGCCATTGGATACATTAATGTTGAATAATAAATGGCTTCGCAACACAGGCAAGCAACAGAACAACAAATACAGCTTACGCAACGAGTCACATAACAAGAACAAAAAACAGAAGAAGAAACAGAACGATAGCAATATTTATCACAGGCTGAGTGGCGACAAAGATGACACGTTGATACAAATACAGTGTGGGAAAATACGAGAACAGGAAATATGGCACCAAGTGAACAGTCTGTTTCAGAGATGCTCCCGAAAGAGCTATATGGCACTGCACGGAACATGTGGGATCGACTGTGGTTCACTTAAATCTAGGGGCAACTCTTGACAATACATGCCAATACATTGTAGCGTCCCTTCAAGCACACGCCAAAAAAAAATTCCAAGTTTCATTGTTAAAAAGTGCAACTGAATATGGAATATTCAGGCCTTCAATCATGTTGCACGAAAAAAAATTTGGTTCGTACCTGAAGAGTGTGCTACTATATAACGTGCATGTATTCCAGGAGCAGCCATTGTGGTCCAGACAATGCACCTACTTGACACTCTGGTAAAAGCCAGCATGCAGCGCTGATGTTAATAATGGAAACACAGTAATGAAATTGTCGGAAATAAATTAAGCAGAGGATCGATGACAGAGCATGAGAAATTATGCACTTCTTGCATCAGAATAGTAAAAACAATTCTTTCCTGAACAATCGAATATTCAAGGTTTACAATAAACTGTACCTTGAGGGCATTGCAAATACTAAATAAATATAAGATAGTTGTCAAAATTTGCACGTTTAGAATACAGCTAATACTGCTCCTCTGTGTCCTTTACTCAATATTGCAACTACCTCGCATAAATTATGTATCCTGTTCAAGCCCTTCAACACATGCCAAATACCTTCCCATGGCACCCTTAGTATGTTGATACATGAGTTATGCACCAGAAAGCCGACAGCATCAAAATCACATTCAACATGACAGACAGTTGTACTGCATTACGAGATGTGGATGAGCAAACTATTTCACTTTTATGTGTAGTTCAACTTTAGGCCACAGAACCATGCTGCAGTGGGTGGCCATGTGTTAACTTCACTACTTGAGGTTCTTTGCCAAGCATCTAAGTTTCTCGGTGGAGCCGTTTTTGCATCATGATTTCTGAGGAGTGAGATCGCCGACTTCAGGAAAATGTGGTGTGATGTACCACATAGCTGAATAATTCCATACGCTCTTAGCCAAGAAAAATGATTACAAGACATTATTAATGCTAAAGTTAAATAACAGAGAAACAAGCAAAAGCTTATCACAGTGCCTTCGACTCCAATCCAGCTGTTTTAATTCTGCGACTACATCATACAGAAAGCCAAAAGCTACCTTCCGACTTTTTTTTCCTAAAAAGGAAAGTTAATTTTTTTCGAACTTGATGTCTCAATTTACAAACAATTTCATTTAGTATCATTAACATAATAATACAAAGCATTATGCAAAAGTGGGACCCAACAGAAAAGGAGACGGGATACAACACTCAGTCCAATCTTGTGCCTTCATAGAATCAGTTACAACGTAGTTGCAATCTCAAAACACTCTTAGAGTAAGAGCAAACTACTTGTTCTCAGTTACTTTTTACACTGCCCTATGCTCTTGCTCTGTTTATTTGCTACTATACTTTTTGTGTTGTATTTAAGCATGCCTGTTCCCAGACCTTGTAATGCTAAGATGCCCTGAGGGTAAAAATAAACGAAATTTAGTTTCATACATTGCAGGCAATGCTTTAAGGAACTCCTCTAGCTGCTCTCATCCACGAGAACAAAACATATACATCATTGCACTTCAGTGTGACATTAGGTGTCACTTTTATGCTGTTAAATATGACGCAACTATCATGCAAGATCCGATCAGAATGTGTCAAGTGTTGCTTCAATTGCTCTGTGGAACAATTAATATTTTTTTTTAGAATCCTTTGTAAAATTTACTCTTTGTAAGATTACCTATCTGCACACACTCAATAGGTCAGCTTTCTTATATGTAGGGTTAGGAAGTTATCATAATATCAGTTGAGACTAGCACTTATCCTGCTTCTTGTGTTAAGTTGTCCTGCTTGGGCTAAAATTTATTATGCACAGACGTAATGTCCGTACAAAATATTTTTCACTAATCATGTACACAACACTTCATAGGATGAGTCACAGAACAATAACAGCTGCATTGTGAGATCCATTGAACGAGACTGCCATGAGCGCTACTAGTTTTAACGTCATAGGCACACAACAAGACCAGGCAACCCATTTTCTTCTAGAACTTAACGGTGGCAGAGCAACAAATATGTATACACATGAAGCCCAGGGCACTTACTGAGCTACTTTGTATCGTGTGCACTTAATAACAAATGCCAAATATACTGGTTGACTTCACACTGCGCTCTTATTTTTTAACTTTCTGTACATGCATGTGAAGCGAAATTTTCGCGTTGTCTTGATTTTGCATTAAGTGTTGAAGACAAATAATGAGAAGGTTGCTTATGACTAGAAAATCACACTAAAGGCATACACTTTATTTAGAGGTCCTTTCAATAAGTTACAAATGTGACCAACAGCAGAATCTCTTTGGCAGTGAGATCTGTTGAGCATCTTAATAAACTGAGTAGCTTAAGCATGTGTGAGAGATCTTGTGTTTACAAGCAGTTACAGAGTGAACATTACTGCCATTACTACTGAGTTACTGAGTGAACATTACTGGTTTAGGGCACATCAGGATTCAGGCAGGGTTTGCCTGCCATGTATATCACATCCGCATATCACACTGAGTCTTTTTCAGTAATAAAATGACTTGGTTATTATCACATCAAATCTCACTGACTGTGGTTTGCAGTTCATACAAAAGGCTGCTCACTCTGAAGGGCGTACATTACAGTTGCATATCTTGTGCGCCAGGAGAGCTTCTGAAGAGACCACATGACGCAGCCGATGATGGAAAAAAACTGCAGTCCTTTACTTACAGGCACCAACACACACCTTATAGTTTTTATCCCTTCCTGATGCTGACCCACAAATACTTTCCTGTTATCAGCCGAAGGGCACTCTTATCTTTTTGACTCTTCCTTTTTGCTTCCAGCTCTTGAACAATGTCTAGTCGTGTCCGCGCATGTGACGCGACAGTTCGTCTCGCGTTTGAATTTAGACGTGCAAACGAGGCATTTGAACATCTCTTTGTTCCAATGAGTGAATTCGTGGGTACGAAGGTTGCTCGAGTGCGCGAAGGCCCGGGAACAGTGCGAACACTGGTATGGCTTCTCGCCTGTGTGCTTCCGCAGGTGCACCGCCATGTTGGAGGAGCTCACTGTAGCGTATCTACACAGCTTGCACTGCCGCAACTTCCCAGCGATGGTGAACAGTGACGAGGACGCAATGCTGGCTTTCTCCGAGCCTGGAGCAAAAGAATAACACAGGGGCAATTAGCGGCACAGAGAGGCTTTGAACAGTACAGCGCAGTGCACTGTGACAGCTGGCAACACAATATGAAATTGTGCGCAGTGAAAGGCGAAGCTGTACACCTAACTTCAGCTGCGTGCACCCTTGTGACCACTGCTTTCCATTCACACACAAAGGTGAGATGGCTGACTTAGCATCAAAATGTTATCGTTGTGCACGCTAACAAAAAATGTCAACTTCTGTTGGACTAAGGCATGCTTGTTCAAGGTAAAACAGATCACAGCGTAGGTCACACTGACTACTGCAAACTGCAACACCAGTTATACAGGAATACAGCTTTCTTGCAAGTACTCTATACCATAGACACTTGACGTCGACAATACAAGGCAGTAAAGCCAGGTCTTCATACATGCACGGCTAGCTTTAAAGGGCCCATAAACCACCTCCGATAATTTTTTAACATTTCAAGCAAATGCGTGCACTGAGATCAGAATGCCGTCACGATCAACAATGCCCAACGCAGTAGCGCTACGAGCCGCGGGTGCCCCACAAATTCCAAGAAACAATCCCTTCTTCTCTCCGGGCCTCTCGGCAATCCTCTGCCCCTCAGCATTCGCCACGACGTCAACATTTTCGTCTGCTCATGTCATCCACAAAAAGAACCTGTTTGTCTGCACACAGGTACATGTGCTCGCCACTCTTCCTCCTTGCACGGCGAGGAGAAGCACTCGGCCAAGAGGAGAGAAGAGCCGACGAACGGAGCTCAGCGAAGGAAAGAGTGAAACGAGCGAGGCCCTCTTTTGTATCATCAAACGCGTGTAAGTCAGCTATTACGGCACCATTTCGAAAAATTCTCATGGATACATGTGCATTGTAGCCTCGTGCACAACTGCAACACCACAACTAAATTTCAAGCTCTGGCTGGTTTAGGGGCCCTTTAAAAGTCTAAACAATAAAGGACACCAAATGTCTTTCGCAAAGCTACATCTATGAGGGTAACATGGCAAAGAGAAACACGCAACAGCAGTGCACACATGCTATCAGATAAAGTGAATGAGGAGACGTCCTTAGATCATGAAGTCATGGCTGATGCATGAATCGTGAATAAGAAATGGCTTCACAATGCAGAGATGAAAAAAGAAAAAGACAGCAGAGAGAGTCACTTAGTGGCAACATAACACAGAACAAGAAGCATGACAACAGCTGCATCAAACACAAACTGAGTGATGCTGTGGGTGAATGTAGACAAACACATGGAGATTCAAAAACACAGCATCACATGAGTGAGACCGCAAGCACACATCGACGCGCTACCTTCAGAACATGTTGCTATTATTTCTCCATGTTATCGATTTACAGAACAAGAAAGCCTGAAAAAAAACAGTAATACCAAACATTAAGGCATTTTGTACTGCACTGACGTACACATAACACATTCAAAGCCACATTTACAAAACAAACAGCAGCATTGCGACAATGCTCATCCCAGCAAAAGTACAACAAGCTGCAATTGAAAATAAAGAACACCTCACTGACTTTCACCTATCACAATAGTTCCTCATAAAACTAAGATATAAAACCTGTGTTGTAAAAAAAATGCACCTGCTCTATCAGTTCCATTTTCTGCACATTATTATTATCTGTAAAACACTTTGCTTTAGGTTAACTGTGCTGGTGTGAGCGGAGCTCTGAAAATGTGAGAAAAGCTGATAATTTGAGCATTAGAGCTAGAAAGCTGCTCATAAATGCTCTATAGTTGCAATACATATGCACACTCTTATTTTTTCTAAAAAATTGACTCTATCCAAAATAAGCACATAAATTTGGTTGTGGCCCAAATTTATGCGAGGTTTGTTGTTGTAACACTTGGCATGTCAAGTTGGAATAAACAAACACACACGCGCAATTTCAAGAATTTAATTGCAGTCCCTAATAGTTAAGAGATGGACAAAGTCTTGTTTACTTTCATTATAACTACACAATACATGTTCAAAAGGCTCTCGCAAAATAAGCCCATCTATGTGCAGCAACAACTAGCCCAATGCTCAATCCTGGTGAAAATAGGAAAACCACTGTTTCGCTGATTTCCAGACTTTTTTTTACAAGCAAGGACAATTTGCTATGCTGGCTAGCAGTGTTAGATGGGTCAACTGACACACACTTTTCACAAGCTTCACTACAGAAAGATGATTCATAAAACCATAAAAGCAATGGGAAATAAATGCACAAGACTGCATGAGAACAGAAAGAAAACGATCTTGACAAGCCTATACAGCAAAACACACAGAAAGCACAGCAAAATAGGGAAGATGAAAAGATAAGCACACCCACACAGTTAAGCTCCAGAAAGACATGCAAAGCTTCAAAGCAACTAACTCATATTTTAGCATAAAAAAGTATTTTGTTTCTGCATCCTGCACAAAAAAATACAAACACAACTCAGGTGTCTGGTAGTATTTACTTTGCTTTTATGACCGACATAAAAAAATGTTCTTTAACAGCACAGCTGCCAAGTTCCGCAACGATTTTGATTAAGCGACAGCAGTGAAAGCCAAAGGCAGTGAGCGATGGCATAGGAGGCATCAAACGTCAATCAAATAGGGGCCAGCAATGTTGCATGTGTCGAAACACAAAAATGGTCATACGATCAGAATACTTAGCAGAACATTGCCATCAGTTAGTGGCTTCATTATATTTGGGCATTCGTGGCATTAATGGCATCATCCGACACACCAACGAACAGCCAGTAATGCAGCAATGCAACGAGCACACGTACCTAATCTTTACCTACTATACTACTGTCCGCACACACTGAAGAGATTTTTGCGTGTTTAAGAACTTGCTTATTTGCAGCCAATGGTCCATTTTTGCTTTTAACGATAAAATTATGAATTTAGGATGTGAACATCATTTCATATTAACTGTAAAAATGGCTTTTATACTTGAACACTATATTAAAAATTATTCTATATTCAAACCCCTTCTGGCGCGATTCAATCGATATTTGATTCGGTCCCGAAAATCACCACTCGTACACCCCTAGGTTTCACAGACACAATGAAGTACTAGCAACATCTTCAGTACATTTCAAAATGTGGATAACCCTGGACTTCCAAAAGGTGCTTCAACTGCCTTATACAAGTTTGCTGTCTTTGACCTACGAGTAGCTTGGTTCCATGTATGTTCATAACAAGTTTGTTTCAGTGCAACGGGAGTAGAGCGTACACCACCAGCCTTCACAAGCCAGTTAAAATACCCCTACCAGGTGGAGGCAAATTGCTGCTGTTGCAATTATCTCTTCTTGTATTCTTGTAATACTTGTTTGCCCAGAAGTAATTAAGATTTATTTATAACGGTGCCAAGCTTCGTTGGGCACTATCTCTTCTAGTACTTCTGTAATCCCTCATCAAACCCAAGTAGCACCAGCCTGGCGTAACAATGTAGCACTGGTTTCCATAGAGAATGTACTGATGGTTTCGGCAAAAGAATTGATAATTTTGTGCGCTCAGCTTTTGGCATCAGTCGGGACAAGTTCTCGAAAAAGACCTTGTTGTAACTTCCACCTAGTCATTAAGGCAGCATGCATGCCTGTACAGATGAGCTTCATATTGAAGTTTAGGCTTCAGAGCAGGCTTCAATTTTCACGGACCGCTTTTCAGAAAATCTAAGGCAGTAGTGCGGCACCACAGACCTGGTAAGGGAGCACAAAGTAGATACTTAAGGAAATCGCTTTTAAAATTTAAATAAACTTCAAACATCCCAAAACTGCACAGCAAGTTGAGGGATGCCATGATGGAGGCCTCTGAATTCGGTTCGACAACCTACGGTTCTTACAGTATACGAGTATGTTTGCACTCGACTTCCATAGGAACATCTTCACCATTAGGATTGAACCCACATATTTGCTCTCAGTAGCTAAACAACACATCCCTTGAGATACCATACTGGATAATCATTAATTGACAAAGGCAGTTGTGATGGCATATTCTTCAAGCACATGCTGTTGGCTACGGTTGGAGTCATATATACAAATTTTCTAAACGAGCTATCGTGGAAGAATACCTTCCAAGCTCTATGCTACATCAGGTATGCGAGGTTTTGAAGCAATGACCTGCAAGTGAGGAAGCAGGTGATCACATCACACATGTGGCTTGCTTGGTTGCAGTATGCAAGGAACAGCTTTATCAAATGCTTGCAGCTCTCCCTTTAGTGCAATTTAATACGGACTGAGAAGGCCAAATAGCCTTTTCTAAGTTCAAGTGGATCCAGTGTTATGACCAGCAGATGGAATAGTGAAACGAGCTTTTATGCCTCTTGAAAGTAAAATGTAACAAGCTTGGATATAATTAAAGTTTGTGAGTTCAGGCACATTCCAGAAGATGACTAGCATGAATACATGTTTAGCTGTGACTGGATCCCTTCAAAGCGGCGATTTTGCTAGGAATTTTGCTTAAATTATGAAGTCCTACGCATTGCAGTAAACTATCCAACTTCACTGTAAAGTTTACCACTTTTAGAACTTTTCCTTTCTTTTCTTGCAGCCATAAAACGTTGCCTGGAACCAAAACGTCAACACATAAGTTTCTGCACCATGCATGTGCATAACGTGGATAAAATGGTGGGACAAAAGCTTCATAATGGTTGATTGACTGGCCTCTCCTCCCCATGAAATTAACAGCAGATGCAGCGAGAGCAAAGCTAATATATACATATATAAAAAAAGAATGTACGACAAAGAAAAACTTTCCTAACTTGGTCGGTTCTATGCAGCGGGTTAAAAACTGTCTAAGAAACGAATGTGTCGAAGTGAACATACTGAAACCTGCTTTTATTCATTTCGTGTGCATTTGTTCATAAATATCTTTATTCATGATCGTATCGCTTGAAGAAGGCTACAAAAGCATACAAAGATGTCACTACATCAAGGCAGATGATTTCAGACAGCCACTTTCTCAATTGTGCTGAACACAGATAAAATACAAAATCAGGATAAGTGAAAATGAAAGCCACTTGGCATGCACAATAACAAAAATATCACAGTTGCAACTGTTTCATCATCACTAATGTTTCGTTGCACAACACACACACACACCAATCTTCTTGGATTGCAATACAAAAAATATCCCGTAATCCTAATCATATTTCGGGTTTTTATCTGGTACTACACATCATAATGACCCAATGCATATAAATTAAGTGGAATGCCTTTTTCCACTGAACGAAAATGTTTACTTGTGTACTAATATTACAGCAGCCCTAATAAACATGAAACAGTAAGTTCAATGACTAAGTGGTTGTATCACAGCAGCAACAAAAAATTATGCTCAATGATGCTTGTAGGTACAGCAACCACAATGCATTGCCCACGATACCAACATGCTCATGTATTGGTACTACCAATAAAAACATCAATATTACAGCAACTTGACTAGATATGAAATAGTGCATCATTTAGTGGCTTTTTTACGAGATACCAAAGTGCAAAAATAGCTGCACCAAACAAACTTCAATCAAAGACATACCGCCCCCAACCTCCCAAAAAATTGTTACAAAGTACAAACATATGTAGCCCAAACAATACTTGCACCACAGAATCTCAAACAAAAGGCCAAGCTCGAAGTTGTGGTACAATTTTGCTTTTGTTTGAAATGCTGCAAGGTGATCCACTAATAAATTTCCAAACTGTGGGAATGACTCAAATGGCCTCAGCAAAAAAAAAAAAAGAAAGTGATAAATCAAATATTGAGAAACTCAAAGTGTTCAACAGAAAGACTAGTTTTGGCAACCTTATGGGAAAATTGTAGGCAGCTAGAAAATGTGACCTTGAAATAATTTCTGCACATGCCGAAGATAAAGCAACGCCAACTGCCCAGTTTTTGTCAAAGCTCGCAACAGATGAAGCAGACTGGAGAGCTTACTGTTTTCTAGTTTTATTTATGGGTGAAAAAGCCAAAGGGAGCAAACCTTTCTCAAGAGAATTAACTCCCATTAGTTCGAATCGTGAGGTACTGCAAGAATTAAGAGTTGCCGCAATTTTTATGTCTGTTATGACAGGGGTTCATCGGCTTTCTTCCGTAGTATTAAAACATAGCCCTCACACTTCCAAGAGGACTTGCTTGTGACAAAAGCATGGACAATACAAAAGCAAGAAACCAGAAGCTCTCTGAAAATCACCAACCATCAGCGATGAACAAGCAAATCTCAATAAAAAGGACCCCAGTGCAAGCAAAACAACAACGTTCCCATTGCAGAAGCAGAAACTGCTTGAACAGCTGAACACAAAAGCAAACGCTCACAAATGCATCTCGAAATGAGGCACACAAACAGACAAGGCAAAAGAAACTAATACCAAGCTTTCAGAAATTGCAAGCTCAGAGCCAGTGATGTTGATCACGCGACAGAAATCTCGTTCAAGCAACATGACAACACCCTTTCGAAGGCCAATTCTGTCCCAGCTCGTGAGCAAACTCAAGGAAAGTGACCATGGGAGGAGGCACACAACATATGTCGAACCTCTAATTATCCTTTATGCTAACACCGTGTTAAGCAGGTGCAGCGAACTGAGATTATCACTGAGTGGCCCCAGATATTCCAGGCACTGTGGCATAGACAGCAAACTTTTAAGACCTTTGCACAAGAAATAATTGGATGCAGTTGACAGGCTTGCTGGTGCTTGTGCATCGCACCAGCAACAACCCAAGGGCCTCACTGATTTGCAGAGGAACCGCTGCAGCGTGTACTAGCGGCTTGTCCCTCGCTGGGGCCAGCTTGAACGCTTGCTGACCTCGATGGCCGTGGGGTGGCGAGATCAGATGTGCAACTTCAGGTGTCCCTTCTGAGCACTAGCATAGGGACACAGGTGACACTCATATGGCTTCTCGCCTGTGTGCGTGCGCATGTGAATGGCCATAGTGGCAGCCCTCTTCGCGTAGCGGTTGCAGACTAGGCACTGCCAGCATTGCTCCAAACGAATGAAAAGACGGGATGGCTCGACACTGTGCACCTGCACGTGGGTGGAGATGTCACCGGAGGCATCAGTGACGAAGTTGCATAGGAGGCACTTGCGTCGGGGGCCGAGCTTGCGGTAGAGGCACGGCGATGCATCCGTGGTCGGAGGAGGTTCTTTCACTGCAAGGTTAAAGAAACAGACAAAACCATGAACCTCTGCAAGGCATCTTTTTGTGTTGCTCGAGACTTGCGAGAAAACTGGCTCCCTGATACGATAAGTAGTTCTTACACTGTCAGTCATGTTTACGTAAGAGATTAAAAGGAATAAGGAATGACAGATTCGAAAGGAAAGTGAGTAGGCAGAAATGGAGATCTTTCTATGAGTGATGAACCTGAGCTACGACCACGTGAGAAGTAAGGTCACAAGTCACTAAAGATAACAAAAAAAAAATGCTATATAAGAAGGCATACCATTAAAGCTTACTGAGCACAAAAAGCTGTCAGCATTCAAGCACACAGTAAAAAAAAAAAAAAATTAAGGCACACATGCAAGCTGGACTCTCAACTTAAGCTTGCAAGCAAATTCAAAAAGTCACTGCCAGGATGCTGCGGCACACACATATGACCCCAACCTTCTCAATATCTCAACAGCCACAAGCAATCAAGTGAAGTTTGCTCAAGACATTGGGGGCTACACTATGCACGAATTCTTTTAAGTGCGTAGCACTTTAGGGGCCTGGCTTGTGTCCATGCACTGTCTCGTGTTGTATAGTCACGCAGTAGTCAATACAGACCTAAAAAAAGGCTAACAATGCTCAAAACCAGTGTAAAATAAATTAATAACGTCTAAAATAACATCAATTACATAAATATCTAAGAATTAATCACAATAATTTACCTAAAATAGCAAAAAACGCTTCTGAAACATTCGGGCCAGACCCGCACCGCACAAGGGCGGGTGCCAGAGCGGGTGCCACCGCCTCAGCAAATGACTGGGTTGCCTGTGCTACGCACTTCCTCAGGTTTTACGGTAGTGAAGCCGCATTAAGCGCTGGATTTAGAACTACACCAAGACTACACAAGAACAACATTAGTGCAGGATTTAGCGCGGGATTTAGAACTACACGAGGTCCTAGACAAGAACGACGTAAACGTGAGATTTAGAACTACACCAAGACCTACACAAGAACTACCAGTAGCGCTATATTAACTTCAGAATTAGCGCTGGATTAGAGCAGAATTAGCACTACATTTTTTTGTGATCCATTCTTTTAGCATTTATTAGAGACAAATCTAGCAGTCACAGGAAAACTTTGACACCTGAAAATCCAGTGATAATTGTAAGTAAACTCACATATATCCTGCTGGTGTTTTGCTAGAGATGTGCAGGTTTTGGCACCATACAACAATCCCTATGTTGTTTTGACAGTTTATGTTGAACAAATACTTTGGGCTTCTATGTCATAATAAAATGTTATACCAATGTGGTATATGCAGTGCAGGGAGTGAGTTAGCAATCACTCCCTCACTAAGAGGAATCATTTCGGCATGCATAAAGGTGCACTCCAACACAATAGCAAAACAAAAACAAGCACTACTGGTATGTGATGGGTGAACAGCTAAACTGCTCCAAAAGCAAATAATGCCACATCCCTCGACCGCAAGGCTCCATGCAAACATAAACCAAGCAAAAGTAAAGCATCACAATAGCATCCTTAAAACTGCGATCAGAGACAAACATCACTGTGATTGTTCCTGCCACAAAAAGGAAAAGCAATGCAATCCAGGCCACAGAAGCCACTTTCACCACCAAGAAATGCAACACCACAAAATACAGCCCACAGAGCGCAGTTCACATAACAGACCACAGCAGACAAGAAGCCTGAGGCATACAGGCAAAAAAGCAGGTACATTTCACAACACATATGTTGAAAACTTTGCAAGTAAAAAAAAAAAGAGAGAGAGAGATAAATGCAGGTCGCCTTCTCCCTTTGCTGAAGCCCAGTTGTTAGGTACATAGGCTGAAAAAGAATAAAAGGTACAAAAGCAATTATTTCATTTGCTCAATTGTTGCCAAATCATGTCTGCGACAGCTTTAAGCAAATTAATACATAAAGTATGCCCTTTACATGTGAGGGCTAGTAGTAGTCACACTGCTAATTGTTAAGCCTCCATTAAGCCCGGTACAACAGAATCCCTACAGTACGTTACTTCTATCATAATTTATTTTGGGCTAAACATTGCTGCAGCCTTTCCTTAAAATCCTCTTTGTTACATTAGCAGTTACACTGAGAGTATGCTTTTTTAACACCAACTGCTACATTATTTTGCTATGGCTAAATTTAATACAAGAAAGCATTACGTACTGCCAAAGCAATCTTGCCAAGAACACAGAGCTAATAATGAGCTAATCCTGGAATGGTTTTCCTTTGTCAGTAGCCTTCAAACAGTCCCTAAGCAGATGACACATGTGCCAGGTGGTTGTCATTTTGACGCAGGTCCAGGAACATGGCCTTCGAGATGTTTCCGCACCCACCTCACATCTCTGAGGCCATGCCTAGAAGCTGCACATTGTAGGGTAATGTCCTTGTCACACGTCCCTTCCGGCAAACAGTAAGTTTCAGTATCAAAACCAACTGTTTCTGCAAGCTTTTCATGTCATTTCTGCTCATATTTCTGATGTTAAATTTTGCACAAAATCTCTACACCTACAGTGTCTCAAACTAGGCCTTTTATGTTGTCTAATGTTTTGCTTCCGCTGGCGTGCAAATTACTGTCATACAATCAAACATGACAATCATTGGTGACCATAGGCGTGCGCATGGGGGGGGGGGGGGGGGGCTAGTCACCAAAGGGGACGCGCAAAATCTGCCCCATACTTTGGCCCCCCTATTCACCTAAGAGGGGGGGGTGCAAAATCTGCTCGTATATTGACTTAGTGGGGGGGGGGGGGGGGAACTGCAATGAACCTTCGCACCCCCTGATGGGGAACCCTGTGCACACGTATGTTGGTGACTTGCAAATCGATGGCTCATCCGTTAGCCTTTCCAGCACTGTGCCAAAGCTTAATATCTTTGCACAGTACCAAGAACACTGCCGGCCTTACATTAATATGCTAATGTATCTGGTGCCCAGTCACACAGTATCTTGCCAAAGTGATAGCTTCACTGCAACTGATCACTCGTGAATGCCAGCCCATTCCACATTGCCGTAGAAGTGTGCTTCCATTATGGCCAGCCGCACATACTGTATACAGCAGTTTCTCCTTCCCTTCTTCTGCTGCACAAACCAAACAATAAAAAATTACAAGTGTTTTAATGAGTTATGAGGACAAAAAATGCGACCTAGTTTGCAAATTTCTAGTGATAAATATTTTATTACAGATGCAAAATCTTATTTCAATTTTTTAAAAACAAAAACCTGTAAATTAGTGGGCAGACACAAAGGATCCAGTAGCAGTAGAGTATCGGACTAATTACCGTGATGCAGCTGCTTATGTGTGCTCATAATATCAAAAACAAAACTGGGAACAGAACTAAATAAGAAAAAGAAAGAATCCACCAACAAGAGAGACACTCACAAAAAACATTACTTGCATTCCCAGAACGATGAACATTTACAAGAAACAAGGAGGTGTATAATACAGCAGAACAAAAAGGTGCGGCACGCTGCAACAAAACAGATTTCCAGGAAGAAGCGTTCATTCGGTGCGCAAAGCAGCTGGAAAGTATTCACAAAAGTTGGTGCATGATGAAATTTGTCGATATGAGGTACAAGACCATGTCAGTACGACAAAGTGCCAGGTCGTATACGCAGCAGGCCAAAGATACCCAGGCATAATTTGACCACTGCGCCGCCATAGACAATGGTCACCAGGCCTTGCTTTTCACATTCTTCTTCAATGCCTCACCTAGCTACATTGCGCTAGAAACTAAGTCATTGTTGGGAGACACCCCGGTGTTGGGGAAGAGTTCATATGAAGACCTTGTACTACGTCATAATCGCTGTGCCCTACAATCATGCACTGATGATGATTTGCTTTCTTAAAATATGCTATGAATAGGGTTGTATTACAATAAGATAAACGATAGAGAAGAAAATCCATTCAAACATTAACAGTTTTTCAGTGATCACCATTACTGAAGAGTTCCCGAGATATATCTCTTCTTTTCCTTTGTCGTTTGTATTGTTTATTTAGACCAAGATGTGGACACCTTTTATTGATGCTTCCTGTGCTTTAGTTTTAGCCTGGGCAGCTCGTGCACTTTCGTGACATCATTGTCAGAGTGACAATCACAATTAGAATATATTACAAAGCCATAAGTGCATATGGCAACACACCTCAGAAGCCAGATTTTCTGAAAAGATTCACCGCCTACACCTTAAAGGCAATCATTCGCTATTTATTGTCCCAAGAGATGGACACAAGATGACAATAATGCGATGATGGACAAAATTTTTGTTTATTGTAACCTCCGCAGTTTCAATTACCAATTTGTTCACATTATGCTGCTCACTGATGTCACAATTCTCAAGAATGTGCAATAATGCGTTTTACATACGTAAGTTTCTTAATTCTCACAGTTTTAACCCTCGCATAACCCTCACAGTCTAGTCAACCTGGAGTACCACGCCAGGCCTGTCCATTAGGCTACACTCTCCAATCATTTACCTTTCTCTCTATTGAACAGGTTTCATGATGTCCCCATTTGTGAGCATGATTTCTTAGCAATACATGCATACGCAAGTTCTGCAGACACTGCGTATACAATGTGGTGCGTGTGGTTTAACCATTAAACTAAAGTTGCCATGTTCCAACCACACGCAGGAAAGTTGGTGGTCCAACATCTTCAAAAGCAAAGTGGCCATGAGACAGTGGCAAGCATTGCCCTATATTAAAGTTCATGGAACTACAATGAGGACATTTTCCTCACATTCTCATCAAACAACGCACTGTGTTCATGGAATGAAGCAGTGAGAAAGCACAGGCAAAGAGCAATAAAACTGCACGCAATGCAGTACAGGTGAGGAACAAGAAACTTACATTGAGATTCTCAACTGGGAGTAAGAAAGAATTTTATTATAAAACAACAAACAATGGCTGCTCTGAAACAACATGCACACATTGTGTTTCTCAAACAACAAAATGATGTGCACTAAAGTGCTGCTCTTTCAGTTTGCACGGAATCACCTTCAAAGATACTCGTTTACGACACCAGCATTGCAACAGCAAACTTCCACGGAATGCATTGTGAAGCCTACGTAAAAGTGTCTCAAGCAACTAAGAGATTTTTCAGGGTTCCACATGGTCCAACGCAATGCAGTGCAGAAATATCGCGTGGTGCAATTAGAAAGGGAACATGCATGGTTAGCTGTACATCACTGATTACAGTTCATTTAGTCGTACAACAGGAAGGCTGGCAGATTATTCATAGAGCATTAGGACAAGCAATATAGAAAAAGTTGTCTAAGTTGTCTCCAGCTTGATTGTACAGCTTGTCTGAAGCCTGCTACCTGAAGTCCACTATATTTATTCATGCAACAGCAGTTATAGCTCCTGTTGGCTAATGCTCTGTAGCACTTGCCATTGAGGTAATTGAATGTATTCGAAGTAATATTCACGCGTTCCTCTCACATGTACCACTAATTTGACATTTAATTTTTTGACATATGCAAGTCTGCCTAATAATTTCTTATAACTCCTCTCCTACCCCTTCCTTGATTTTGATATTTGCAGGAAAGCTCCAGTTTACATGAGCATTAATTTTACTAGTCGGGGGCTTCCTTTAACGATGTGCCAAGATAAGCACAGAGCACAAAATACCAAAGCTAGCTTGCACAGGGCAGTACAGAAAATTAAAAACATTAAAATAGTCAAGTATAAGAAAAAACACTGCCAGACTTCAACAGCAGCTTATCTGCCATAATATAACTTGCGCTAAAAATGCCCGTAAGATGACTGAAAATTTCAATCTTGAATGAGCAATTAACCAAGTGGACTGCCTGTTCAAAATCAGTCACACATTTAATAATGGCACAATATATATACTAACCGTCTATAAATACCACCACTATAGTCTGCATTTTACACGTGAACAAGTACACAACGCAAGTTTCTGCAGCAGGAAAACAAAGGGGCATGCAAGATAACTGGTAAGCTTCTACAGGACATGGCACACAAATGCAATGTGGATACATGCAAATAGCATACACAGTTTGGCAAATGTAGCCCTGATGTTGCACTTTTAAAATGCCATGCACGAGACATGACATGACAAGAACATTATTTCAGTCCTGAGGAACTCGGATCTAGAGAGCCGGAGGCCCCCCAAGATCAAGTTGGTGGCTCTGCCCACGATGGGACAACTTTGTTTTTTCAGAGACAAGGTACTATTATGACAGGTTACTTGGACAGGATCACATTCTGTGATGCTTAATTAACAAACTGTTAACTGTTCCAATAATTACTTAATATTCCGTGCTGCCATCAAAGAACTATGGCTTGGCAGTAATGACAGATAAGTATGAATTCATTAACGTGCAGTGTTATTCTCGTGCGTCTTTTCCTTGGCTTCACTGTCTGTTGGCTTTGTATGGATGTAACTAGCAAAATCGGGCCTCTTGGTTCCATTTATCCATCTCACTAATCTGATTTTTTTTCCATGTTGAATGTAAGAGAGTGCAGAACAAAGCAGGAAGTACAGCAGTGCAAGAACATGCATTCGCGTCTTATGGCCATCCTTTCACAGTGCAGCCTATATCCATTGCACAGGTCTGACTAGGGCACACATGTCAAAGTTTCATGACACCGCATGATCACACCACTGCCTACTATCATGAAGTGGCAGTGCGCTCAAGACACACACATATTCAACTTGACACATTAAAAGATGTCTACTTTGTCACTCCCTGCATGGCTTGAGAAAATGGAGCTTTGCAAATAACCACGGATCCCTAGAACCACCTAATGATAAAAGAGAAAAAAAAGCAAAACGACACAAGAACTGTTCCAGCTAGACTACTCTAAGTCGCAAAAGGTAAGGGCCAAATTTTAGCTGCATATCACATGCCTGTAATGCCTGAAGATGCTTACTGACCAGCAATCCCATCACTGACAGCATACCTAACACAAGTGTAAATAAAGAAACACACTTCTGGACATAAACAGGACGGTCTGCAAAAGTCAGAGGTATACTTGATTAAACCATGAATAATGCAAAAAATGGCACAATTATAAAGCTCACAATCATAAAAAGTATACATGCACCTTTGGAGCAGCTGAACAAAAGCCACAAGCACTTGTACAGTGCAAGTGTTTTGGCAGGCCATGCACCAACTAGCCCAAGAATGTGTTTTAGTTTACATGAGCAGCTTGATGTCGCAAAACAGGACAGTGAGCTTCGAGGGTAGACTTGGCCTTGACCAGCATAAGTACTTTAATGCGTATCTGATTCCGAGTACGCGAGCATTTTTTGCGTTTCCCTTCCATGTCATGCTGTATATACTCCCTACAAAACAAATAAAAGAGATTGGCACTACCACTTAAAAAAATAGACTAGTGCCCATGTTTACCAGAACAACTGGCTCTGCTGGTACCGGCATCACTATCAACTCCAGGCGATGTGTCTACCCAAGGTACCAATAGCCCACAGAGACCGTGAACCAACAGGCAACATTGTATATAGATAACGAATAGAGAAGATCGCAGGTAAACATTTGGTCCTGCCTTGCACAATTGGGCAGAAGTCTGCTGTCGTCGCAAGCCATGGACACAACATTTCCTGCTGATGTCAAAATTGCGATTCACTCCTGTCGCTGACTCTCAAACCAAACATCTTCGGCCAAGAACAAAACAAATACCAGTGAATAGGGACCAAACAACAAATGTTGGCTCGGATTGGATCTGAATGTAACTGTTGGTACACAAAATGGCAAATTTGAAGCAAAGAGCATAAAGCAAGACTTGGAAGCCTGTGAGAAACCATTTGGCTGCGAACACTGTCCAAGGTTTAAAAAATGCGTGCCAAGCACTTTACACCATGAAGAAACAAACATGCCCTACTAAAACCTTGATTGATCTGGGCAGATCAATGCTGGGAACATCAGTTTGAAACAGGGCAGTGGCTAGCAACCTCCCCCCACCCGCGCCCCCGTCACATCAACCCAGCAACCAGCAAGTGACCAGCAGAAGCACTACCACTATACTCGGTTGCAACCTAAGCAAAAATGTAAGCCACAGAATCTTGGAGGGCCTGCCCTTCATCTGTGAAGTACAACTATGCTGTTGAAATGTAAGTACTTTTTGTCAGCTAGTGTAAATACTATGCATATCAAGAGCTAAAGGTTCATCGTTACAACCTAAAACATTTCGTTTGGCTGAGCAGCGATTTCAGAATGCTTGACGAAATTTACCAGGACATTTAAGTTTCCGTCCCAAAACCCGTGACACAAACCGGTTTCTTTATGGGCAAAACTATCTGAAACTCTCAAGAAGTGCTTGACTCGGGAAAATGAGTAAACGTTATTGGATGAAGCATTTATGCAAATTCTCTGTGGGAGAGACAGCAATGGCTGTGAGCGGAGCTGACATATTTTCTTAGGTTGTAACTGAGTATAATAAGTTACTTACTAATAACATAGTACTAGTTCAGGTGACATTAATGTATGCACCAAAAAGGTGACTTTTGTTTAATTATTACAACTACACTAAAATACGTGAAGCTATGTGTGGTTCACTGCACCATCCTCGAGCAGATGATAAAAAGAATGTGCAAGCTTCAAACGTGCCATCCACTAATCTACTGGCTGCTCCCTTCCTTCCATTCTTGCAAAAGCTGAGCACTATCCACTTTGTGAGGGCACCCCTGGGACGAAATATATTCACTTTTCAAGTGTGTACAAGAATCCGCCCCAGACTATTATAACAGGCAGCAAAGACTTCCTGTATTCAACATGCTGTGAGCCTCTTGACATCCTCAGCTCAAAGCATGACAGCATTCTATAAAAGTACTGATTGCATCACTACATCAAACATTAATGATAACTGTTCGCCCTCATCATCACTACTCAAACATTGTACCTCCCAAAAACTCCCTCTCGCGCTTGCTCCAAGCAGTAAACTAAGTATAACGACAAGAGCTCGACAGTGAACTTTTTAATTTTTGCCAGTGAACTTCTTAACTTTGACATTCTATCTAACTCGCTGCCATCCTTAGCTGGGTTTCCCATTCCTTGGCAACCATTCCATCACTCTAACTGACCACCAGTTGTCTGTCCTACATATTACATGACCAACCCAAGTGAACTGCTTGCACTTAATGTGAGTTAGAGTATCGGTTACACTTGTCAGTATCCCGATCCATTCTGCTACCTTCCTCTTAAAGTTACACCTATAATTTTCCGTTTGTAACTGTGACTTATTCAAACAAGACAGAAGTTTAGGGGAAGATGGAGGCCTGAAGTGATCAAAAATCGTTGAACAGAGAATGTTGAGGGAGCCAACGTTTAAACAAGAGGACTCGCTTTCCTCAGGGCAGAAGTTGGAGATTTATGCTCACCAGTATCTGACTCCTCTGACCTCTACACCACTACAAGAATACTACTCAAGCCCCTGGGGCAACCATTCGTAAGTACAATAGATAACTTATCACTTGTATCTTTAAAGTGACCTACCCACCTCATCCTTTTATTGATCTCTGATAAAATACCAACCACTCTGATCTGCTTTCCAGTCCACACCATTTTCTTTCTGTCTTTACATTTAAACTGCCAGTTTCAGCAATGCGATACATGTACATAAATATTACACAAGAGCAATACAACACAAACATGCATGCAATACAGTAATGGACAGCTTGATTGAGGAAGGAACGTGGAAAACTTATTTCTTCCATCAACTACCAACACGGTTAACAGTACAGACGAAGGAAGAAGTGAAGAAGCAGCCGCAAACAGGCTGTCACCCGATCTCATTCAGTTGTCTGGCCACCTGCACTGTCTGACATAGTGGAAGCAGTTAGCTGTAATGAAGGGCTCTAATCACTAACTAGGTAGCATTTGGGTTACGCTCTTGTTCGTTTACCTCAGTATTTCAGGACTGATTCATTTCAAAATTTATTATTTCACATATACCACTTTTTCTGTGGCTTCTCTTTCTGTATACTAAGTACCTGCAACATTGTTAAACATTGTTGCTGGGCAAGTTGTTAAACATCGAAGGGGTACATATTAGCGCAAACTAAGAAAGACACGAGAAAGAAGTACAAGGAAGCAGCCGACCTATCTGCTTCCTTCTACTTTTTTCTCCTGTCTTTCTTTCTTAGTTAGCGCTAATGTGTATCCCTTCAATATATTCTGATGCTGAGATAGAAGTGCTTGTCACAGCACCTGATTTTGACACACTGAAAAATACACAAGCACGCACACCTATTCAATTCACACAAGCCCCTCGTACGCAGCACCTATCCAGTGGCTAGTCTAGGTGCCCTGCCGCATCACTCCCACACTCGCGAGCGTGCTCCTTGAGACAAGCTGCATTGGCAAACAGTCGCAGGCACTTCTGGCACTGACACTTGAAGCCCGTGGCGGCAGTGTGCAGGCACCTGTGCGAGAGTAGCGTCACCCTCTGCGCAAACGACTTGCCGCAGCTGCCGCAGTGGAAGGGCTTGTGCAGTTGGTGGGTGCGGAAGTGGCGGCTGCGGTCACTACTCTTGGCAAACGCGGCCGGGCACAGGTGGCAGCGATAGGGCCGCTCCCCGGTGTGCTTGCGCATGTGGATGATGAGCGACGACCGCGTCGTGGCCACGTATTCGCACATGGGGCAGTCGCGGGCGTCGGGGCACGACGCCACGGCAACGGCGGCGGCGCGAGCCATCTCCACTCGGCTCATGACTTCTGCGGGAGAGAGAGAATCATGCCAGACGGGTGGCAGCTTAGTGTACCGCAACTTGATCCTTGCCGGGGGCTGCCTAATGTTAGAAGTGTCTACACAAACTCGACGGGGACGGGTTGAGTCACTTCGTAGGGGCAGGGAACCAGTTGTCGGGTTAACGTATAAAGAATGGCAGGTTGAACTGAGTGTGTGGTTGGGGCTGGTTATCAATCTGTCTGCAAACAGAAGAGAGGAACTGATTTTTATTCCATGGTGCAGCCCCCACAGTTGCGAAGACCAGGCTTCAATACTACCGTAAAATTCCGAGCAAGCGCCCCCTTCCCATTTTCGGGACATTTGAAACATGCGCCAACGACCAAGCAAGTGCCCCCCCTCTTCCGCCGTTTCTTTTTTCAACCTCTTCTCCGCCACAGAATCCTGCAGCAGCAGTTCCTAGGAACCTAAGTTCTTAGAGTCTTTAGATATGTGCATGATTTCTTAGTATGTTTACTCTGTGGTGCCTCAGGGTTGCATTCTCAGTTTCCACGAATATTTGAAGACCGCCTTTCCCCCCTTGTCATACACATGAAATTTGACACAAGGGTTCCCTCCAGTTCAGTAAAAACAGTAAATGCATTTGTATTCAATAAAGCATTTCATCAGAAGCACAGGTGTGCATGCTTCCCAGAGGCTCTTCCGCCGCCATCTTGAATTTCGGTCCGCGACCGAGCAAGGGCCCCCCTCCAAATCTTGTCCGATTATCTTTCATTGTAGGGGGGGGGGGAGGCTTGCTTGGGATTTCACGGTAGTCTCTAGGCCATACTTCTGTGCATTTGCATGCAGGTTCAGACTGCTGCAACAGTAACACAAGCTCGATTCAAACGTGGATTGGAGTGCAGAGATGACCCTGGAGGGCCAGGGCCGATAGCTGTCTCAACCCACACCTGTCGCTTTCGTGTAAACAAGGAGGATATTGAGAATAACCAAATTAACATGCTACAAACTTTTTTCAGAAAATGGGGATTGACATGTCAAAAAAGTATCACCAGAACAAAGTATAAACAGAACAAATACATGAGCACGGAAAAAGAAAACCTTACAGAATAAAGTGCTTTGTCGTTGTGCATTGCAATACAAACATTCTTCCTGACTTTACAAAAAACCAACCACTCGTTTCAACAAGCTCAATGAATATTGGCAAATTGCCAACAATGCAACAGTAGTTTAACAGGGTCATAGTGATTTGCAAAAGAGGCAAATGACCATTAACATTGCAACTTTCCTGCTGCAGCTGCACCCTAAGTGCGGCTGCACTCTGGAGGCACAAACATAAACAAAATGATCAAATTTGTGATACTCAAATGACCTATACCATGAAGAAACAGAACACACTTCAAACAAAAACACTCTGCATAAGAGAACAAGGCACTGCACTTGGTAACTGGGACAAGCAACATGTGTCACTATTTAAAAAAAGGCTACAAGTACCTGTACAACCCACACTAGAGGCATTGTGTTCATTTTTGTTCCCACAATACAACAACAGCTAAAGCGAAAAATAGTTTCAAGCCTCGCTTTACTTAAGATGGTTCTATTCCCCAAGATATGTGGTCATAATTAATGAAGCTTTGGGGTTTTACGTGTCGAAACCACTACACGACTCAGGCACATTGTAACAGGGGCTCTGGATTAATTCTGAGCACACTGAAACCGGTTCATAGGTCTAGCATAAATGTAAAAAGAAAAGTTATTAAACTGATACACAAATTACATCCTTGTCAGAAGTTTACCGTACACACACAAGCTTTCAAAAGAAACAAGAATGTACAGCAATCACACGAAACATTAGCAACCAGACTTTCTACTAAGAGTTCAATGGTTCTTCTGACGTAGCCAACACTTGATACTTCCACTGTAACAAGAGAGAAAGAAAAACTTAGTGACAGAAATCAATTTCAATAATGTCAACTGTCAAACAAAACACATTAAAATAAGACAACCTACAGTTAAGGAGTCTGTCCGAGAGAAGCATCATTTCTGCCTTCAAGGCATGTAACCGTAGCCAGGAGAAAAAAACACAGGGTCTGCAATATGACTGTTTGCTACTGTAAAACAGTTGTATAAGAGGTACTTTGATTAATGATGCCCATTTCCTACACAGTAAGCCCCCTTGTATTTTTAACTTCATTAGTGTTTCACAAGAGTTTGCAGAGGCGTTCTCAAATGCACATACAGGCACTCTATACATTTACGTATTTTTCAAAAGCTCGTGCGCTCGTTACCATCTAGACACATCCTCTTTGAGGTCACTAACGTGCTTGAAATTCCCATAAGTATTGACAAACACCCTCTAACAGGGACTGAACCCAGCCAGAATGTGTCACAAGTAACTGGTGTAAGTGGAAAGACTGAATTATAGGGTCAGAATCGAGTTTTCTTTTCAGGATATGAATAGTATTTGTATTCTTAAACTGCGTTTGAAAGTCACAAAAACCAGCACATGGCATTGCCTGGCAACAAGCCCTGATACTGTGCGAATGAGTCGCTTGGATTGCTGTACGTAGTCGGCTGTTGTTTAGGCACACCACAATCTGTGCTTAAAATTACAGTCTGTATATTCTTAGGCATCCTAACTTTATTCTTTGCTCATTGCGAAGTAAGTGAAGTTGATGCTGAGAAGCGACGCTACCTTCGAGGCAACAGCGGGACCATGTCAAGCCTTGGCGTATGCACGTGGCATGCACGCATGCACGCATGCACAGCAAACGGTAGTGCATGAACATGAACCACTATCATGCTCACCTACCACTGTTTACAGCATGTGTCACATGTAGGACTTAGTCGGCGCTATAGATTGAAAAATTCTAATAAAAAAAATGTTTCACAGCTTTTTCTATGTTGTTACCAGCCTATGATTATTACAGAAGCATAGTCTGAATCTATCAAGACAGACCACAGTGCAATGGCTACTTACTCATCTGCAACATACTGTCACAAAGGCGTCTCTGAGTATATAGGGCATTTAAAAAGTGTTGCTTGTCAATCACTTAGTGGCAACTTTGCCTGCAAAGTACGAAACAGCTGTGTGGAGTTAAAACACTCGAAACTGCAAACACAGAGCAGCATTTTACGGAACGACGTTCCTGGAAGTAGTTCCTTTTGAGAGTAACAGACGAACACTATCAGTCCAATAAGAGTTGGTGGAACTGTAATGGTGAAGAGTATGAAGAAATGACATTCCTTCTGTAAACATTTCATGGCATTAAACTGATGCACGCACATACACAGAACATCATGCAGAGCAGATGGGCGAATGTGTGAGGCACAAAGAAGTACCCCTTGAATGTCACATGACTATGGTGCATTCAGGCTCATCTGTCAGACATCGACATATAGATGAAACTCCAGCTCAGTTCAAACAAGTTGCGACTATGTATGCTGGACATCTTTCTTTTGCACTCATGCTGTTAATACCACGTTAGCATTTGTTAAATGCCTATGTATTGCTCCTTTCTATGCAGTTTCTTGTGCAAAAAATTGAATTATGTTGGTGCATGTGAGCAACTTTCTATTTGCAATCCGAAGTGCAGTATCCTATTGTGCACAGGAAGACCGAAGTGGAAAGTGCCAGATGTGCTGCACATGTAACAGAAGAGCAACAAAGTTGAAGTTAGGCATGTCTGGAGTGTGTCCGGTGTTCCCTGGAAAGAATTCCTCTATGCGCGTTTCTTTCGATTCTTTTCACCTCCAGATAGCGTGTTGCCAGCGATGTTAAAATTTGTATAATACACGCAATTGGAGTTGAGTCTTAAAATGCTCACATTATTTCACCTCAGGAATATGCGACACTATACATAATTTGGAAAAATCAAATGTAATGTTACTGTAATGGCATGCTATGATGTTCAAAATGTAACTGGAATGCATTCCTTTCACATTAAAGGATCATGTACTGGAAATTCGTTTCAAGATTTAGAAAAAATGAAGTGTTGTTCCTATTTTAGAGGGATGTGTACAACACTGACATAAGAGCCACACACCCTCCTCTAGAGGAAGCCCTGCTTTGAGCGAGAGTAAAGGTCTCATGCACAAATGCACTGTAAAACACCACTTACCATGGCACATAGGTTTAGTTCCTCAATCAATGCTTAACACGCAATGTCACCACTACAAATGCACCCGTAAACATAACAAAAATGGGAAAAAAGTGGAGCGAGCTTCAATGAAGACTGCCTGCTTATGGTAATGGGCTTTTGGAACAAAGTACTTTGAACAGGCCAGAAGTACACAACAGCTTCCAAAGGCAGATGACAAAGGCATCCAGATGTGAGCACTTGGCTCTGTTGCACTGAAAACAAATGACAGAACATGGCAAGCTCTCGACATGTGCTCGAATCAACTCTGCAAACTTCTTCCCAAGAAAGTTACAACTCTATCTCAAATTATGGGACCTCCTACTGTTATACTTGCACATTGAAATGAAGAGAAACTGACAGTTATTGCAAATCAGTTCTGTGGAATCCCGCAAGGTGGCGGAAGGGTTAGGATTTTCTTGTGGCTTCGTGCTACAACGGGTGGTTGTCTATTTTCCCTTTCCAGAAACTGACAGTGTTCACACGAAAACCCATGTTTTTATCTGGCACCAAGATGCGTAAAATAGGCATAGGTCAGCCGAAGAACTTGATGGGTGCACTTGGCGAGGTTCTCATCTAGCGCCGAAAGAGTCAGCTCCGTGCACTTTCTTTTAAGTGAGGAGCACATTAGGCTTGTCATTCACCGTCTCATGTCGCATGGTCACGCAGTGGTAAATACAGGCCTAAAACAAGGCTAACAATGGTCAAAACCAGTGCAAGATAAGCTTACAAGGTATAAAATAATATAAACTACAAAGATAACCAAGAATTCATCGCAATAATTTACCTAAAATCGCAAAAAAAAAAAGCTTATGAAGCACCCAGTTAATATCCGCGCCGTGCAAGAGAGGGCGCCACCGCCTCGGCAAGCGCGCGATAGCCAAGGGAATCGTTGGGTTGCCCGAGCCATAGCCTCCTATATACTTTCTATGCACAAGCTAAGCACTTCCTCTGGTTCCTTGGTAGTGGAGCTGCATTTAAGCGCGGGCTTTAGTACTACGCCAGTGCCTACACTCGAACATTAGCGCATGATCTAGCGCGGGATTTAGAACTACACCAAGATCTACACAAGAACCACATTAGTGCAACATTAACCGCAGGAATTTTTTCTGCAAACTAACAACTCGCGCTTCGGTAACATGCCTGCACTTCCATGGGGCTGATGAAACACAGGACGTGGCGCTTCGTGTAGCGCTGCGCGTTTGCAATGCGCGCGCTTTAAAACCTGTGCGTGTACGGCGGTTCGTTTATTTGAGTGCATGCGTGCGAAAAGCTCAATGCCCGTACAGGGCTACTGACAATTACGTCGACAATCTGTAAGACCCTGACACTGGCAACTAGGGCTGACATTGGCAACGCCGCTTTGAACTTGCTCCCGCGACAAAATCGGCGACGCACGAAAGCAGCGGCTGCTTATCAGACCCTCGTCGCCAACGCAAGCACATACTGCGATAAGCGGGATAACGGCAAAGATCATGGTTCCACGCACTCAATTTCTAACCGATTGCTTTACTTTCTTTTCAATGCCATTATTTAACTTTACTGCCACGTTTTGAAAACACACACTCGCCTTGCAGGGTGCCAGCCAAATGGATCTTTGAAAACAAGGAGTTCGGCCCGACTTTCTTGAGGAGGCAGGCGGCTGCTATTTGGCGAAGAGATGCGTAAAGAACATGCACGCTTACCGAAGGCGGCCCCCCAAAGCACCGTAAGGAACGCCCAGCGTGCCACACAAAACAAACACTCACGCACAAACACCATCACCAGACACGCAACAGCGGCAAAGTAAGTGAAAGCGGCGAGATGTTCTCCTTTGAAGACGCTCTCTCACGCTTGCACGTGAAGCGACGCATACCACTGGGAATAATCTGAACACCATCGCGAGGAGATACACTGTGTCACGATGCATACCGCTCGGGAGGGGAACGACACATGCTGGGGAAAAAATTGCTTGAGCACAACTTCGAAAACAAGATAAGCGCACACCGCTGGTGGCCATGCTGGCGTGCGTCACGTGGTACGTCGAAAGTTGCTGTGCTTCTCCGCGCAGTGGCGCAAGTTGACCTACTAACACTGCAGGTGTTTTGTGCCAATACACTCCATGTGAAATGCTTGTATCTGACGCGCCAATATTGAATATGACTTCGTGTGCTCAAACAACCGAGGGATGTTTATTGGGGATAGGGTGCCTAGAACTGGGGATGTGGCATTAGTTCGAATCGCAGAACTTATAAGGATTATACAAGTTACCGTGTCTAGCTGGGAGTTTTGTACCATCATGATTCTGGGCACGCAACACCTCTGCCAAATTTTGTTGTTTGAACACGGACGAACTCCGTTGCTCGAAAAGCTCCATCGCTGTAGCATCAACAAGCAACGTATGGATACAGTGATACAGTAATCATGGAGGTAGAAAAGAACTGTTCTTCCATGGTCAACATGTTGTGTTGTGTATGTAGTGTGTTGGCATGTTCTTATGTGCAAACGATTTGTAGCAACGCCGCAGCGCTTGGAAACACTTGTACACAGTGCGGCGAAACTCCAGTAGGCCTCACATAGCAGATGACACCGGTTCTCTTGTTTGTGCTTTAGTGGCGTGAAAGCAGCTGTAAATGTGTGGCTCAATGGAAAAAGGTGTTGTGTGTGCAAACCGTCACAAGGCCCAGACACAAAACAAACGCTTCGGAGCGGCACGAAATGGGGATGCGGGGGCAAACCGTGCGCGCTCCAGTTCCATGGTGTGCCCAGCGCGTTTGTTCAAAAAGACTCGCCTCTACGAATGTTACGTCACAGAGAAGGAAAATGACCTCATATGCGCCTTTAAATCCGAACGGCAGGGGCGTAGCCAGGTGGGGGGGTTCAAACCCCCCCCCCCCCCGAAATTTTTCAGTTTTGCTTGCGTATATATACACACGCACATACAAACGCACGCACGAACATACACAAAGTATGGTTGAACCGAAAAAAATTTCCGCCCCTGCCGAACGGCGACGCTGGTATTGCGTAGCTTCTTGCTAGAGGACCGTGTATGTATCGACAAGAGAGGCCCAGAGCCGCATTTCGGGCGATTTTCGCTGTCGGTGCCACAAACCTTACCGATGTCTGAATGGAGTTTACCGAGAGAGGCGACGCTGCGTACGTCACCCCAACTGTACTTGCTCACTGCCGTAAATCCCGGGGGGGGGGGGAGGGCAAGGGGGGTCCTGACCCCCTTGTGTTCAGGATGTGGGGGGACACCCCTTGCATATGTCCCCCTTTGAGATTTATCTTTCAAACATCGTATATTTCATTTGCTTGACAGTTCATTCAACTGTTTTTGAATGCCTGTTCATTCTGTAGTGTGTACCTGTGTTCACTACTCCTTAGCTGTGTGAGACTTGAAATTGCAACTGTCGTTCGGCCGGTTCCAGAGAAGACTCAATAGTTGGCTTGCACGTGACGTCATGGACGCAGCTTCTGATAGGAACTGGGACTCCACGATGGCGGCTTCGAGGACAAACAAGTTGTGTCTATGTGAAAACGACGCGACAGGAACATCTCTGTGCGTGAATAATGGAAGAACCTGCATGTGATGTTTTAATAACATTAATGTGACATCGGAAACGTCGTGTCGCCACATGCTGGTGCTCCAACACGGCGCTTTCGATGACATCAGTGCAGGCCATCTATAGATGGCCTGCACTAACGTCACTGAAAGCGCCGTGTTGGAGCACCAGCATGTGGTGATGCGACGTTTCATAGATGGCCTGCACTGACGTCACCGAAAGCGCCGTGTTGGGGCACCAGCACGTGGTGACGCGACGTTTCTGGTGTCACATTAATGTTATCAAAACATCACATGCAGGTTCATTATTCAAGCACAGAGACGTTCCTGCCGCGTCGTTTTCACTAGACGCAACTTGTTTATCGTCAAAGTCGCCATCGTGGAATCCCAGTTCCTTTCGGAAGCAGTGACCTTGACGTCACTTGCAAGCCATCTATAGAGTATTTATTATTTATTTTTATTTACTTATTTATTTACAACAATAATGTTGCGGGAGACCAGGGGAAAAAAGCTGATCAATCAGCTTGAGGGTGTCCTGGCCACCCTACACATATAGCACATGGCTTATTTCCATGCAAGAAGGAAGCGTGCTTGCATAGACAACATAAAGAAACTCAAAAACTTTTCCTTTGAGAACACAACGAAAACAAATAGAGGACGACGTTTTGAAAGCAAGTTCATGGCAAGGATATTGTGGTAAACAGTCTTCGAAGTTCTTTAAATGAGGTTTCTGTAATGTTAAAAAGCTGCTCTTTACTAATTCTGTTTAGCAATGCTGCAAGTACGCAAGCTGGGACCCCATGCTCGTTTTTAAATGTTGTCTCAAAGCACAATTTTAATTTTTATAAAAATAAAGATGGCCATACTGCTTATAATAACAGTATGGCCATCATGGCAGAGTGTGTGTCCCCCCTTGTGATTTTTCTGAATTTACACCACCGTTCTTTTGCCGACGCTCTGTTAGCGTGCCTGCGCGAAGTTTCTGTGGCAGCTGCTGCTGCGCTGTTTGTCTTGCAAAATAGGCCCCACTGCAAGTAGTAGTGGTCGTATGAATATAGTAAAAACATTTATTTCTGCGACCCACAAGAGAACATGGTGCAGCATCAATGGGGAAGAGGTTAAAAGAGAATACAAAAAAAGGTTGCTTTCTCTAGGAACGAGCACCCACAACACCATGTGCCAAGCCGAGGCACCTCTCTGCAACATGAAGAGTCCAGATTATTTTTTCACATAAATATTTGCAGCATGAAAATTTTGATAGCTCTAAATCTGTTGTACAAGTCAAGTGGCCAATTAGACTTACTTTCTGCATGGACTAAAAGTTTCCGCTGTTCAGTGGTCCATACGCTCCCAACACTAATTTTTTTAGTGTATGCATTTTTCTCAGATGACAATGAAAGCTCTTAAGAAGACTTCCAAGCTGTTTTTGTTTGTGTGCAGCAAGGAGCAACATCTATGCATATAATAAGTCTACAGGAATGTATGCAGTACTCGTGGATTGAAACAAAAGAAACTTAGGGCTAAGTATAGATCGCACTTTCATTGCCAGTGTTTACAGTTCGCGTCATATTGGCGTAATTTTGACTCACACACTTACATCAAAGTCAACATTACCTTTGGTGGCCAGATTTGCAGCGACACGACACGGTTATCACGAGCAATTGCACATAGCAGTCGTTATACTTAAAAAAAAAACTATTCGCATTTCAGTCCGTGAGTAACTTAAGTTTTGTGTGAAAAAATGCTGCAAATAGCAAACTATGGAACAACACCAAGGAAGCATGCATAAGTGATGCTTGGTATTGCTACTTATGCATCGCCTCTTGCTTGTGCCAGTCTGGTGCATTACATATATATGCCATAAGTATAGATCATGCGATCGACTCTCCTACAGACTGAAGTTTGTGCAACCCAATCACCTTTTGTTTTGCAGGCTCTATGAGATGCTACGTAGCATAGCTCTCATGACAGTTACAACTCATCAACCCAACCAGTAGAACTGCACCACTCCCTTTTCCCATCAAGTTTGTTTCGTTTGGCTTTAGAGAATTTCTTATGCAGTTCTTCTCTTCATTCATCTGCCAAATGCTGCATCAGGGTAATGAATGTCAGTTATATGATGACAGTGTGTATCTTTTGTCAAGGTGCGTGTTTGAGCTAGTTGGTACTCCATTTGAACAGTTAAATAGCGCAAACTTCAGGGGACGAAATACAGGAGAATGCGACACACACAAGCGCTAAAAGCGCCTTTGTGAAAGTATGCAAGCTATTTCATGCCTTAACCATGTGTCCTTTGACTCCGTGGTGTGGCTCCTGTGATGTGCTTCTGACACTCCAGACCCCTCATTGCTTAGTATGAGTGTTTTTAATCCCCTGGATATTGGAACTTAACTCCCTAAAACAGCGTGCAGTCACTTTGGTAATCCCAGAAAGCATAGTTTATATATACATTTGATAAAGACTGTGTAGTGTGTACTGTTGGCGCAAGCTGTTACCAAGCAACAAGGTACAGTTGGCGTCAAAAGTTTAGAGACCGCTAGATGTGAGAAAACTTTGAATTTCCCAGCAATTTGTGACTGTATTCGGTCAAACTGCACAGGTTAGCGCGTTTTAAAACAGGCCATCAATCTAAATTCTAGGCTCCCTGCTGAAACAGCAGAAATATTAAGCTTTTCCTTGTGTCTTATGGTCCCTAAACTTTGCGCGCTCACTGTATATTTAGCAATTGAACACAGTAGTACCTTGCCGCTCTTTTCACTTGTCCATGCCTTCATTTATTGTGTTTCACTGGCATATAGCTTCAGTAAATGTTTAAAGTGACCTCGTTTTCTTTTACACAGAGATTCACAAGAAGCACAGGAGCAACCAATGGCAGTTTATTTAAGGAACATTTCAAGTTGTCCCACCACCACCAATTTGATGGAAATTTGTGGAATAAGGTTACAAAACTTGGAGGGTGCTAGGTGATGTCACCAGTGCAGCTTTACAACTGCAACTGTGGTTTCACACACCAAAGTTCACATAATCTGTCATTTCATGATGTTCACAGTGTGATGTGTTGTGAGATGCCACTCTTGCAAACTTCACAATGCTCTTGTGTCCTTCATACATATTTTCCTCCCAGACGTTTCCTTATGGCTACAACTGTTGCAGCTATGAAAGGGATAGTTGACAATCACCCGTTTGTAGTACGAAGCCACAAGGAAATCCATACGAATTTCTCGGAAAGGAAATGTTCTTAGTTGAAGAAAAATTCGTCCTGGTCCAGGGATCGAGCCCAGAACAAAGTCCTTTCCGGGGTGATCACTCTACCAGTTTAGCTAACCAGGATTCTATCAATTGGCAGTGTAAGGGCAAATTAGTCAACAACTCGAAGCACATGGACGCAGCATATTGCAAATGAGTTCTGTGCAATTCTGTAAGGTGGTGGAAAGGCTGTGAAAGCAATACAAATGGGTTGTTATCAATTATCCCACCAAAAAAATGCTCACTTCTTCAATTGCTTTTATTCTTGCTTCTGCACTTTCACATTCCCTTTCCAATACTTGTCATTAAGATTTCTATGTATGCATTGTATTCTATATGTTGTCATATGTGTGTTACTATTGTAAGTTACATAGAATGCTTTAATATTGTTGCTTGAAGTACTTAAAAGAGACTGAGAACTGATTTTTTTACATACATATGTATACACACACACACATACATACACACATTTATATATAAACATTGCTTTATTATAGTGCAGTGCTTACTGGTTAGAACCTCCAATCATACCGTGGTAAAGTTGGAAATTGATGCAGGCAGTGTTTCATCTGAATCTTTAGAACTGTGTAGGGATCAAGTCGTATGCTAGAAACGTGCTTGGAACAGTGATGGGTGTGTGTTGTAGTGCTGCCAGTAGTGCTGTTGGTGAATTGCTGGCGGCAATTTATGGCAGAATCAGTCGACAGCTATTTATATGCCACAGGGAGGCAGTAGAACTTTGTGTAGTCTCACTTGCAAACTCGCACGCATGCAAAAGCACTCGAGCATGCCGCTATGCAGTGGGGCGATATTGCACCTGTCACTAAGGCAGGGCTGCTTCTCAGCGTGAACTGTGAACTTTGTTTATCATGCATAGGAAAAAGTGCAACTGGGTATGTAGTGTAAAGGCTGACATTTTAAGAGTCAAGTACGGTGGCACAAAGCAACAGCTGACTATGTATAGTGCCGTATCTTGAATGCCTCCTATGCTCAGTGCCAAGGCGCTAGCAGCAGGTGCCATTACATACATTCTTGTGAAGTGCGAATAGCATGATTGATTCTATTACTACAATTCATAGTCTTTTCATTTCTGCGAACATCTCATGACACATTCTCTGTGGTTACCAGTCCCTTATATTTAAATACAAGTCTTATTTTGCTCGTACTATTGTGATAAGAAGAAATGGGAACTGCGTGACGCCTTTGTGTTCCGGTGCTCGCATTTGTTTTCATCATGCTCTAACCTTGGTGGTAGTAACCTTGGTGGAATCGTCCTTGATTTTATCACGGACAACTCTTGTGTCTTATGGTTCGACCCTAGCATTTAACAAATCATTTCTTCCTGCAGCCATTTAAAACTGGATTTGCCTTCCCGAAGCAATTGCTCTTGAGAGAAATCCAGAAAAATTTACACAGTCCTTAACTACACTCTTTGGTAAATAACTCGAACTACACACATTTTGTTTTCTTGCACCTTTTTCAATTATACTGGCATTGTATAGTTTAAAATATTGTCTTAAATTATACTCTGTGAACCACTTTGACTTGTGTTTCAATGTCCTAATTATTGTCAGTCTCTTACTACAAGGCCCTTCTTCATCTGTTATCATTTCTTAAAATTATTTGCTCCCTCCCCTCCTTGTTGTCTGCTGCTTTTCTTTTTCTTTTTGGCAAACATAAATTCTGAAATCTTGTTTTCTTTTGTGTGCTCTGGGCTTGTTATGTAGTTGGTTCTTTGTTATAAACATTCGCTCTATTATGTGTAATTTCAATACTGTTAACCCCCCTTCCCCCTATGTAACGCCCTATTAAGGTTCCTTAAAGGGCCCCTAATAATTTTTTAACAGTTCAAGTAAACACGTGCATCGAGTTCAGAATGCCGTCATGATCAACAATGCCAAACTTGGCAGCGCTACGAGCTGTGGCCGCCCCATGAATTCTAAGAAACAATCTCTTCTCCTCTCTCTGCCTTTTGGCGTTCCTCATCTCTTCAACATTGGCCGTGACGTCAACGTGTCGTCTGCTCGTCATCCACAATACCTGTCTGTCCGCTCGCTGGTATGCACGCTTGCTGCTCTTCCTCCTCTCACGGTGAGGAGGAACACTCGGCCAGGAGGAGAGACGAGCTGACGAAAGGAGCATGGCGAAGGAAAGAGCGAAACGAGCGAGGGCCTCTTTTGTATCATCAAACGTGTGCTATTACGGCACCATTTCGCAAAATTGTCGCGGCTATGTGTTCGTTGTAGACATGTGCAAAACTGCAACACCACAACTAAATTTCTACCTCTGGGTGGTTTAGGGGCCCTTTAAGGGTAAATAATTGATGTAGGGAAGCCTTGGAACTTGGTAATGGGTTGCGCTCTTGAGCACCTTCTAGTGGGTCGTCCTCTTTGGCTTCTGAAAGGACGCCGCCCGCCCTGAGAGCCCATGCTTTGCCGTGACTGTCGCCATTACGTATTATCGCTGAGTGCCGGCAAATAAACACCTTAACAATGATGATAATGAACATGCGAAAGTCCAAGTTTCAGTGGCAATGGAAGTTGACTGTGGGGTGCTATCACCCCCCTGTAAAGGCGACTGCCGTAACATGGGTGCGGCCACTGTGTTTGCAACGCACATGCTTGGCACGTAAACAGAGACGCCACGGTGGGTCTGGGGGGGACAGTACCGCGGCTTGCTTCCCTCAGGCCCTCGTGGTGAGTCGTGCGTTGGTGCTGCCGCATTTGTATTGTATTGTTTGTCTTATGTTGCCTTATGTTATGGTGTAATGTATGTCTTATATTGTGTGTGTGTATTCATTGTCAGCGTATAAGTTTTAGCGTGTTACTAATTTGGCCGGCGAGCTCGCCGTATGTAAAGAAGTGTTTAATAAACGTCCACGTTTGTTGCACGACCGCGTGAACTGTCTCCGTGTGTTTCGAGAGCGGCGGCTTTATCGCTCAGACCCCACATGACAAATCTGGTATCTTGCTGAAAACATGTTTATTTTTGTGTGCAGTCCCTGCAATTGTACCTGTCAAGCTGGAGCCATCCCCTCAACAATGCCCAAGCGAGGGATGGCGTCCAATGCTGCACCTCGCACACTGCAACACCACAGCTACCCCCGAGGGCACAAGGAAAGGCAGGCGACCTCGTGAATGTGGCTACTGTGGGAAGCTATTCTGGCAGAAGAGCGACATTGACAAACACCTGCGTGTCCACACCGGCGAGAAGCCATACTCTTGCCACCTTTGTCCCATGACGTGTGCGCAGAAAGAGGGCCTCAAGCGCCACTTACAAGTGCACGCAAATGATAGGCCATATCAGTGTCGCTTCTGCCAAAAACGATTCACTAGCATCAGGTACCAAAAGAGGCATGAAGCGGTGCATGTGCGTTTGGCTGCTCTCAATTAAAGAGTCGCTGAATTATTTTTAGCGGGTTCGTACAACGAGCCTTAGGTCATCCACCCGCCAAATGTCAAAAACTGACATGACACCTAAACAATAAGAATTTGCAGGCATTGTTTGTGTGGCTAACAGTGAACAAAATTGTTTACTTCATATCTTTAAGTTAATACTTTTCTAAACAATTTTTATTTTTTAAAAGAGGATTGCCCTATATCATAAGTGCTCTAGTTTTGGAATTACATGATGGCAGCTGGGGATCGAGATGTACTCGGAAAGTATAAATCTAATTAATTTAATTGGTTCATGCATTGATGCTTGCACCGACAAAATACTGCGGTTGTTCAGAAGGCAATTCTGGCTCGATATATTAGGCATTTACTAGATATATTGTAGCACAGAATAAGGGTGTTTTGCTCAAGATTTAAGGGTGGAACATTAGTCTGTGTGGCTCTGTGAACACTAAGACTCACAAAACTGTGTATTCTTTTTATGTGATGTCCTTTGGGCCTCAACACCATGAGCACAAGTAACCTTAGTAGGACCTATTGTTGATGCAACGTTGCCGCAATGTTGCGAATGTTGTCTCTGCATTGCAAACATTGCTTTAACGTTATGGCAACAGTGCGTGCTACCAAAGTGAACTTTTCAGTGGACAACACATAAGTCGTGAGATATAACAACCTCCCTGTGTGAGGCAATCAGTTTGCATGACTCATTTGTAAAACATTGTTCTCCTGCATGCATACTGTTATGGTCAGTTATGGCACAATAAAAAAACAACAACCAAAGGCATAGCTTTCTTGATGCCACTTAGATATATGCTATGTGAAGCTGTATAAAGCTGATGTAGCCCTCACCTCTGTTAACTCAATAACAACAGAGGTGAGGCTGTTGTTAATCAATACAGTCAACTGAGAAGAAAAACAAGAAGACTGCTTTCGCCTTTGGGTTGTCTGAATGTTGACCCTAAAACACTGTGCTTCATGTGGGCTTGTGCACCGGTGGGTGCAAACTTCACGCTTCGTCCTTTTCCAAGTTTTTATCTTTACCCTTTTGGTAATGTTCTCAAAGCCAGTTTTTCTCTTCCCCCCTCCCCCACCCCATTACTTCATCACTACTGAGAATAGCATTACCGCTGTCAGAGTGACCTAGAAGTATTCTAGCTCACTCTACCGCTGAGTTTCCATGGTTGTCAACAAGCACCGCCGCGCATAAAGTATCTGACAAATGAAGAACTTAACAAAAGGGCCACCGCTGCCAACATCGACCATGTTTGACCACAACATTCCTTCCTCCATGGACCACAGCCTCCTTTGACTCATCAGTTTGACTGGCTAATTTTAGCACACTTTCACAGTGGTGCCTTGTGGTGTTTTGTGTTTTGACAGCTTTAGCCGTGTGCATCTCTCTGTTGTCGCACGTGTGTGTGCCAAGGTGGAGTGCAAGCGTAACCATGTGTTGCTTGTGGCCACGGTGTAAGAAATAGTTTCTTACACAGTGCTTGTGGCTGAAGACAAGTGAAAGTAGTGCAGCCGGTGATCCACTCGACTGTTGTGAAGCCTGCCTGATAACGAGGACCAGTGACAGCAAGCTTTTGCAAGAATTTTGCGGCCAGCAGCACTGTCTTCTAGCATGGGAACGCGACACAGTAGTGGAGATGGACTGCGCTGTCTGCCGCACTCAACATTGGGGCTGTGAACAGCAGTCTTGTTTTGTGTACTCCAACAAAACGATCAACATGAGTTCATGAACGTTGCAGAAGACAAAAATGCATTGTAAAAGGGAACGACGTTGGGCTGTTGGTGTTTGGCGTTGCATGATCTGTAGTGAATGACAGTGCGTAAAACACGGACGAAAAGAGGACGGAAACACAAGTGCTGACTAACAACACTTTTCTTTGTTGCACCAAGGCAATATATAGAAACAACAGCCTGTCCAGTATGTGTGAGACTACAAAATCAAATCTAAACAAGGATGATGAAAGCTTAACAAGATGTGGGTTCGAGCTCGTTGGTATTCCATGATCACCTACTTCTTGCGCAAAATTTCTTGGACAAAAGACGAAACAGACACGGACAGGCGCATTGCGCCTGTCCATGCACGAACATTTTTAGCTGTAGATTTTTGCATCAAATGGAAGGCCAAGCCCTCCAGAGCCTAAAAAATGTACTGCTAAGCCTGAGTGCACCCTGAAAAAAGTAATTACAATATGTTTTTAAAAGTTAGTTTCAATTCCTACTGTACCCTGATGTCCCAACACTGTATTAGCTTCTCATCACGTGCTCGCGCAACATATTGTGACATTTCCATGGCCACTCCACACCAGAAGAACCAACATTTGGGCCACTCCACACCGTGGCTTTGTTGGTGATGTACGAGTGTCCATTCTGAATGTTTTAGTGATGTAAAAAGCGTTCGTTTTGGAAGTTTTGAGCCTGACATCCATGTCAAAATATCAGCATTTGCAGAGCTTCACTTGCTCAGAGCCATCTATGTATGCAGGAGACTTGTATGGCAGAGTAAACTCGCCTTAAAAAAATGGTGTCAGTACTCCTTCAAGAAGTGCCTTCTAGGTACATGATTTCCCTTTTGCTTAGAGATATCGAAGACATGCTGACACATGAAGAACTCTTCTTTTGGATTGTGTACGCTTTCTTGATGTCTGCCCAAAACCCTACATGCACTGAAGTCTGGCGAGCATCCGCAGGCTGCACAATGAAGGGCCAGATTTCTCTCTCTAGAAAAACGTACATCGACCAGACCACGTGATGACTCAACGCACGTCTCGGAGAACACAAGAACAATTTTCGCCAGAAGCAGGGGAACAATTTGGCTCTTCATTGTGCAGCCTGCAGGTTCTCGCCACACTTTCATGCATGTAGGGTTTTGGGCAGACATCATCAAGAAAGCGTGCGAGTGATAGAGGAAGCATACACACTCCACAAAAAGGGTTCTTCAGTTTGTCAACATGGCCCTGATATCTCTAAGCAAAAGGGAAACCACGTACCTGGAAGGCGTTTCTTAGGCTTGCGATTAGAAAGGCTATAATCATGACTAAAAAGATTCTTTCATCATCTTTGTTTAGATTTGATTGTGTGGTCTCGCACAGGGGGGCAGGCTGTTTTTGTTTCTATATATTGCCTTGGTGTAATAAAGACAAACATGATTAGTCAGCACTCATGTTATCGTGCTCTATTCGTCCGTGTTGTGCACACTGTCATTCACTTCAAATTATGTGTTGTGTTTTTACAATGTTTGCTTTGAGGGTGCAAAAGTGGAGCAGGCAAGAATTTTGGGGAGGGCTGCGGCGCCCTTGTTCTCCCCGCCATCATCGCTCCTGCCGTGTAAGTTAACTGGTTGTGCGAGCGTATGTTAATAAAGGTATGGGAGAACAAAAATTATAGTGCATTTCAATCACTACATAATTCAATAATATTTTGTGTATAACGTGAATTCAGGACATACAGCAATAAGAAATTGTGACCGAAATTAAATGTAATGGTGACCTTAAAATAAAGAATGGACAACAATAGACTTTTCTTAGTGATGACCAACTGACAAAAACAGTGCAAATGGTTGGCATCTCAAATGCGAAGCATTCTTTAGTGAACCCAAGGCACTTTGACCGTTTCTGTCTATCTGGCTGCCTACATCTGGGTGCTCTTGTGGGCGTCTCCTTAAATTGGCGTAGGAGGACATGAGTTTTATTATGAACATGGTTAACAGGTCATGGTATGAATAATGTGACATGGTTGTTGCGTACGTCATGAAACCCTTCCATCGAGTCACGAGTGGCACATACAGTGGCCCGTGGTATGCAATTATGCACCACATATGATTAACAGTCAACATCAGTCCAGGAACGGCGAGAACGTACATTAAAAATTTGATAAGACATTATAATAATAATAATTGTTGGGGTTTTACGTGCCAAAACCACGATACGATTATGAGACGTGCCTTAGTGTGGGACTCTGAATTAATTTCGACCACTCAGAGTTCTTTAACGTGCACCTAAATCCAAGAACACTGGTGTTCTTTACATTTCATCCCCATTGAAATGCGGCTGCTGTGGCCTGGAATCAAACCCACGCCCTCGAGCTAAGCAGTGCGGCACCTTAGATGCCGTGCTGCTGGTTTTATATGACACTTTGCATGAGTTGAACAAACGAAAGATGTACCGTTTGGTATAGTTGGTAATATGAATGTAGCAGAAAAACACTGACAAACACGTTGCAACTACCCTTAGCCAGCAACCACGTGGTACAGATTGTAAATAAATCTGTTATTAAGCAGTTCAGGTGACCGTGTTTGTCTAAACGTCAGTTGTGGTTGCAGTGTTTAGGCTATCCGCTTTTGTGACAATGTAATAAAAGGTACACATGTACTCCTATGACTTGGCAAGCTATAGCGTTGGTCGTCCCCGCAGCAATACGCCAGCGAATGCTACTTGTGATGCCCACATCATCGCACTGTAGCATGCACTTCATTTCTCGAAAACTCATCTCTGTGCTCTAATGTGAGGGCAGATGTTGCGTTGAAGCATAAGCTACCCTTTAGGTGTCAGCGTAGTCGACATGCTTCGTATGTTCACGATGTGCACACAACTAAATTTACACAATGACGTCAATCTACCTCGTAAGACTTGGCTCAAGGCCAAAAAATCCGGCATTGGCCACTACTCCCTGACTGCTTCGCATTAAATTGATTCCCACAATGTGTGGGATCTGCCAGAATTTTTCTGCAGACAGGTGTACGTTACGCTTTGTGCGTATAATTACCGGCTGCCCTTGGCATCCCAGTCACTTGTGTTGGTTGTATTTGTTGTCTCCGTGGCTTGCAAGTGTCTGGTGTTGCCATTGCAGATGCACCCTTGGCCTATAGTTGCAGGCAGCCAATGACAAACACGTTGCACTGACAAACACGTTGCAACTACCCTTAGCCAGCAACCACGTGGTAGATTGTAAATAAATCTGTTATTAAGCAGTTCAGGTGACCGTGCTTGTCTAAACGTCAGTTGTGGTTGCAGTGTTTAGGCTATCCGCTTTTGTGACAATGTAATAAAAGGTACACATGTACTCCTATGACTTGGCAAGCTATAGCGTTGGTCGTCCCCGCAGCAATACGCCAGCGAATGCTACTTGTGATGCCCACATCATCGCACTGTAGCATGCACTTCATTTCTCGAAAACTCATCTCCGTGCTCTAACGTGAGGGCAGATGTTGCGTTGAAGCATAAGCTACCCTTTAGGTGTCAGTGTAGTCGACATGCTTCGTATGTTCACGATGTGCACACAACTAAATTTACACAATGACGTCAATCTACCTCGTAAGACTTGGCTCAAGGCCAAAAAATCCGGCATTGGCCACTACTCCCTGACTGCTTCGCACTAAATTGATTCCCACAATGTGTGGGATCTGCCAGAATTTTTCTGCAGACAGGTGTACGTTACGCTTTGTGCGTATAATTACCGCCTGCCCTTGGCATCCCAGTCACTTGTGTTGGTTGTATTTGTTGTCTCCGTGGCTTGCAAGTGTCTGGTGTTGCCATTGCAGATGCACCCTTGGCCTATAGTTGCAGGCAGCCAATGGATTGCAATCAACTGTCTGCAACTTGCTAGGGATAGTAGGTCACAGTCACGCCTTTAGTGTAGTAGTCAGTGGACTACTACACTAAAGAGAAATGAAGAGAAGCCTTTGGGTAAAATTTCTCGGACATGAAGTGGATTCGGTAATGTGCTATGGACCTTAGCTATGAGCTAGGTGGACCTTGAAGCTCACTAAATGCTTTCAAAATTTCTTGGTTTTATACGAAAAGTACTGGAAAATGAAACCAAGCATTAAATCATGTTTTTTATTCGTACTAAACTACGAAAGTGTTTAAACACTACTACAAGCAATGGTTTCCAATATCCTTAGTTGCTGTTAGATTACGCTATATGTCTGCACTGGACGAAAATTGTCTGTCATGAATATGTGACAACCAGCACCTAAGCCAGAAAACGTTGCGAAGGCAAGGGTTGCATGTGTAAGGTATGTAACAAATATGCAACAGGCATTGAATGACAAGGTGCACTCAAAAACATGCCATTGCTATGACCTTTGATATTTAAACCACATTTTATACCACTTGCAGAAGACCGTTGACCACTGGAAATGAAAGTCAACAAGCTAAAAACCACTTTCCAGTTCATTTAAAAAGCAACTGACCTCTTACTTACTAAATTCCTAGGTTTATATTTATTTTTTAGAGAATATAGTTTGTCATATAGTTTTTGTTTACCTTTAATTGATTTTAGCTTCTATTGCAGCACCAGCTTTACTGTAACATTGCTGTTACTGCTAATCAACTTATTTAGATTTTGATGGGACTTATTTTATTTATTGTTTACCTTTAATTGATTTTAGCTTCTATTGCAGCACCAGCTTTACTGTAACATTGCTGTTACTGCTAATCAACTTATTTTTATTTTGACGGGGGGTTCCCCTACAGCCTAGTGCTGTCGACCTCCTTCTACATGTTTATTCTGTATAATGTTTTGTACTAAGATCTGATATAAACTCGAATGCCATGTACGGCCTTTCTGATATCATTGGTAGGCAACACATGGAACTTCAGTGTCCTTTTGAGGTTGATTTCACTCTAAGTTGGATGACTGATCTGTGAGCTGTGACATGGTAGCTTTCATCATTTTTGTGCTAAAGATGTGTGGGGAGGTAATGGCTCTCACTTGCATCATGTAAAATGTGCATTGCTGCCAAAAGTTGTTCCCAAAACAACAAGAACAGCTATAAGCAAACAAATTGAGGTCGTGGCACCGAAATGACAGGCACAAGAAAAACGACAGTACGACCCTGTCATTTGAGCATTATGACCTCAATTACTGCAGTGAACCAACTAGCCCGAAGATCTGTGTAAGCAAACAAAGCCTTCAGGTCATGGCTGCAGCTTTTCCCGTTAGTACATTTTCTGTGTTGATTGTCATCAAACTTTATCTTAGTTTATTTATTGAATCTGCTACTGGAAAAATGCTGCTCCATTATGACACAGCATTTCCTTTCTTTCAGGTCATCGAACTATGGCAGCAACATGAAGAGATTCTAAAGATTTGTTAATATCATTGAAGTTTGTCTTACCAGGTCAACAGAATCCCATTGCCTATGCAAAACCAATATTAAGAACACCATAAGTAAGCACATTAGTACCACAATGGCAGCAAAAGTGCTCTCTATCCTGCAATGTGCTTTCCCGAAGCAAAAGACTGAGATGTGCTGTTATTAGGGGTGTGCGAATATTCGAAATTTCGAATATTTTTCGAATAGTGTTTGCTATTCGATTCGATTCGCACTGAAATTTTACTATTCGAACTATTCGAACTTCCCAAAAACAAATGCAGTCATCGTCCGGTTGAAAGTGACCCCTTCAGATTTTCAATATGCTTCACCTCATTACACTCTCGTATTGCGGCAAAGCTGCCTTTCAAGCTCCGTTGCGGTCGAACTTATAGCAAAGAGACAAAGTCCGGTTGGAAGTGGTCCTTAGATTTTCAATATGCTTCACCTCATCACACCCCCGTATTGCGGCAAAGCTGCCTTTCAAACTCCGCTACGGTCGAACTTAGGCAAGAGACAGTCAACGTCTGATTGGAAGTGGTCCCTAGATTTTCAATATGCTTCACCTCCTCACACCCCCGTATTGCGGCAAAGCTGCCTTTCAAGCTCCGCTACAGTCGCAAATGTATTAACTCAAGAAAACGCTGGTTCCAATATGGAGATGAAAGATGTGGCAGAGTTGGGGGCTCAATTAATGCTGTTTTGGACCTGAAATTTGGGCAGGAAGTCTGAAAAATCGGACGCCGAAGCTTTTTGGAATCCAAAATTTCAGATGTCCTTATATATCGACGTCTACGAGGCAGATTTGGAACTCCGGACTTGAGCACACCCTTGTCCGCCACATCAGTTGGGCTTTCACAGAAGTTGAAAGAGGAGGAGAGGCTGAGGAAATGGCATCTCTACCTATCACGTGTAAAGTGTTGTTGGCAACACTTTGGTTGCACCAGATCATGTACATAAATACAATTCGGCCTCTACATTGCCTCACTCTTGATAAGAAAGACAACTATGAAATATGACCCCACCAGTGCTTTATCAACCTAGCGAAAAGAACCACTTTCACGTTGCTATCTCACAAGAGCATACTTAGGGATTCTCTGCAACTTTTTCTGTAATTTCACTTCGAATTATTCGAAAAATGTTTGAGAAATATTCGAAAATTATTCGAAATTATTCGATTCGATTCGCACTCAATCTTTATTATTCGAATTCGCTTCGCACCCAAAATTTTGCTATTCGCACAGCTCTAGCTGTTATCTATATCCTGTTGATTAATCAGTTGGTGAATGAGCTTGTACTATTCACAGCAGTACAAAATACTAGAAAAACACTTCACGTGTTTTTGATTGCAGTATTCCAGCTTGTCTGTGGAGGACACATATATGTTTTTAGGTGTCAAATGTTTTTGGTATTGCAGTGTCACCTAGTGAGTGAGTTAAGTTGGACTTCTTGAACATGCCTTCTAGTAAAAGTGGACTTACTGTTAGCTAACACCCTGGTGCTGCCTTCACAGCTGTCCTTTCTGTCAATGTTTCTGATGCACTCAGAGCCATGCTAACACTCATGATTTAGTTAACATGCAATGTTAGCGATTTTATGTTATTGAGCTTCTTCAACAGGTGAAGCTTCAGGCCTAAGTTAAAGAGTAACAGTGTAATGTAATGTGCTGTGGAAGCTCGCATCTTCATGCTACATTGAAAAACTGCATTTTCTGAGCCTTTGTTTTCATGTCTGTTTACCTTCTTTTTTTTTCAGTATGAGTTTTAGAAATACTATGTTGAAACAGTATAGGGTATTGAAAAAGCTTTTTATACTTTCCTCTTGTATGACTGGCCAATATTATTGTCTAATTTCAGACTGTTTCTCATGCAGTATGCCATTTCCTAATTTATCTGTCCAGCAGCAAGAAAATATGACAAAATTGTGTCTGCAATTCTACTTACACCTTGAATGCTCATGTTGGCAAGCCTTGACCAATATTCAAACACTACTAAATGTGTCAACATGTGGGCCAGCATAGTCTGTCCCTGTCCTGTCCCTTTGTGCTGTTTCTCCTCAAGTGTGGCAGTTTGCTCCCTTGTCAGTTTCACACTGGTGGGCCATAGCACTTCCTGGCATATGAAGCCAACAGGTGGCATCTTGCTCATAACATTTCTGCCTGTGCGTGCAGATTTCATCAGCATACCTTCCATGCTGTCACCTCATGAAGGCTTGAACGAGGAAATGCACCTACAGGACGGTCCTGTGTGTAGTGATACCACAACTACCTGCACAAGTGACGGGAAGAGCCGGGAACCGCACGTGTGCAGCTACTGCGGCAAAGGGTTCAAACATAAGAGCTTCCTGGAAAAACACCTGCGTACCCACACAGGCGAGAGACCGTTCGCCTGCCACCTCTGTCCCATGGCGTTTGCACACAAAGAGAGCGTTGCACGCCATGTACGAACACATACGGGCGAGAAGCCATTCCACTGTCGTTTCTGCCCAGCGGCATTTGCCACCAGCTGGCAGCAGAAGAAACATGAGGTGAGGTGGCACCTACAGCGGGTTCCTCACAATATGCCACCTAGTATGCCAGAGCATCGTCCATATGGTGAGTAAGTGTTACGTATATTTTAATACAACGCCATGTATATTTGTATTTATATAATCTGCTCAAATTCTTGTAGCATTTGTATGTTCTGCTGTTTACGTGGACCTTTGGGTACATAGTGGTTCAAGCTATTTCTGAAGGCCTTGTCCCTTGAGGACACCCATTGTTTTATTGGAGTATAAAACTTCTGGCTTCCAATGTAATGTGTGAAAAAGACAGCTTCAAGCCAGCAAGCCAATGTGCTTTAATGGCATGGGAAGTTTACAGGCTCGTAGTCTTGCTCAAAACATGCAATATACGCTTTTGTTTGCAGTCTAGGTCACCGTGCCTATCGAGTCAAGGGCCATCTCAAATACCAAGTGAGGGGAGGCATCTGCTTCAGCATCCCACAGACAGCAACACTCCAGCTACCAGCATGAGCGAGACATAGAGCGGGAAACTGCACAAATACAGCTGATCTGGGAAGCTATTTGGACACAAGTGTGACCGGAATGTTTGTGTCCACACCGGCTAGAGACCATACTCCCGCTGCCTCTGTCCCATGACAATGATGCAGAAAGATGATGCTCGTGGGCCACTTACAGTACACTCAGGCTACAGTCCATTTCAGTGTCTCTTCTGCCCAAATGCACTCACCGAAAGTACAAAAAAAAAGATGAGGCAGCACATGCATGGTAGGCTGCCCAGTGCGTAAGGGTGAATATCTTAGCACCATTTATGTGGCAAGCATTTGGTGAGTGGTTATACAGCAGGGTGTCGAACCGAAAACGTTTACAGGGGTTCGGATTCAATGTACATTATCTCACTCAACTTCCATTTAGGCAAAATAAAAGTTTGAAATGCTGATGTTAGTGTACTTACATTCAGTGGTTATTGGAATTAACTGTTCTAAATAAACATTGTTTGTGCAAGTTCATTAGGGAATGAATTCGCTAGCTCCTTAGAAATTTCAATTTGCACTGAAAGTATGTCTATGTTCTAGTGCTCCACCTCAACAGGCTAAATACATTAACTTTCACTGTCAATTAATGAAAATATTTTCAGAATGAGTCAGTCACAAATGAGGGATATTAATAAAAACACAAAAACACTGATACTGATCGCAGTGGCAGATGGCAGTACAGTGTGTCATTGCACATCCAAAGCTGACGTCTCAACTGCTTTGTTTAACAGATAAGTGATACAGTATTTACGATTCAGATTTGGTTTGGGCTCGCGTCCATTTCCGGCTAAAATTCTGGTTCGGGAACACTTTTCAATTCATGTTCGATATGTCGCCCTGGTGAACAATGTGCATCACTGCTGCATGTCTGCAAATGTTACAAAAAACTGATACGTATAGGACAAAATAAAATGTTGCGAGTGAGTGATACTGTGCAGTTAATTGCCAGCGACATCATTACATTTGTACTTCTAAGTAAGTATACTTTTCGAAATAAAAGTTGTTTCACTTCTAACAATAATGACCTTAATTTTTAGTTGAAGTACAGTGCTCATGGATTGAAATGTGACATCAGGACTTTTAGTATAACGACTGGTATGCACAATTGCTTCAGATAGCAGCATCACGTCCCTATGAATCTGGTTGATAAAGGTAATGCTGGCTCTGGTGCAAGTGTTTGAATCAAATTACGCTGATATGACACGAACTGAAGAAGGTGGAAACAAAAGTATGTACTTAGCCCTAATATTCAACAGTATTCATTAAAGTACTTGCATTTACCAGGTACAATGCTAATGGTATACTTAGGTATGTTTATACCTATCTAAACATATGAGCAGCTGGATATCTCTAGATCTTTATGATACGGCAGAGAGTAGAATAGGTTTTTCGAACAATTCCACATAACTTCATGCGATCGCACAATACTTGGGGAACTGGTTAGAGGTGATCATTTATTTGTTAAACACAAATTAACCTAATTAGGTCAAGAAAAGCAGCAGTTTTAACCGTAGTGTAGTAATTGTACATAAATAGAAATGAATTAAACTTTACGAAAAAAAACAACTATTGATGGGGACCAGACCCACAACTATCACATTACATACGGTCAATGCTATAACAATTGAGCTACAGCAGCAGTCGTTCTCCCGTTTAACTTATTGGAGATTTCTACGTGTGTAATCCTAGGAGTGGGCCAGTGCCACTTTTAGCCATGGCAGTGAGTGAGGAACACTCTTTTGCTAGCTGGCGTCACATAGCACATGATATTTTTATGAGCTCGCGGCTGACCAATAAGCCCTCGCATGCTAGCTAAATGCATCATATCTGCAGTGATGAGGCCCTCTTTTTGAAGGAACAAAAGGGACATGTCTGACAGGATCGTTTCTTCGTAGATGCAACCTGATAAAGTATACAGAATATGAGGCCAAGGAAAGCACAGGGGACAATATATTAGATGCGAAGCATCTTATGGCGGAGCTCAAACCGGTGGTGGTGGTGGTGTGCGGCGTGACCACCCTTACTGCGCATGCGCAAACCCTCTCTACTCCCCCTCTCCACTTACCCTCTCCTCTCCCCCTCTGAAACGCGGGCTCGAAATGCCGAAACGCTGTTTCGCATCGCCTCATGGTCCCCTTTAGCGGGAGATGGTGTGCCCATCTCCTGCGCAACGCCGCGATGAGCGCCAGCGCATGCGCGTCCCCTCCCCCTCTCTCTCCTCTCCTACGCTCCCCCCCCCCCCCTCGAGCACCTGACGACCGCGTTCCCCGCTCGCCCTGTGAGAATTAACGGCAAGGCTAGAAGGAAGACACGACGCGCGTAGCGTAGCTCTTCGCGTTCCACGACGCGAGGTCGGTAGCATGCCGAACGAACGCCAAAGGAACGCGATCGTGCAAGTGCTCCGGCTTCGCATCGCCTCATGGTCCCCTTTAGCGGGAGATGGTGTAATTTTTTGTAGTTCTGACTGTAGTGGAACCGGAAAAATTTTGGGGCGCGTTTCCGGTACAGAGGCAATGTTGCCAGAGAATGACAAATGCTGGCAATCGTCAGCAGTTTGGAGTTTACAGAATATGCTTCAGTAATAAATTTTCTTTCGCATAGGCCCAGTGTACATGCGATAAATACAAGCATGACGTGGCCTGCTGCTCACATAACCCAAAGGTAACTGAACTTCTAGCTCCAAGTACTTTATTAAACTCCACGATGGCCGTTTTCATGACGAATTGTGTCAATGTGAAAACGACGTGGCATGAGCGTCTCTGTGCTTGAATAACGAAAGAACCTGCATGTGATGTTTTGATAGCATTAATGTCTTAATGTGACATTGCAAACGCCGTGTCTCCAGATGCTGGTGCTCCAACATGGTGGTTTCAGTGACGTCAATGCAAGCCATCTTATTTCGAAACCGTTTTTGCTCCAGTACGCCCGCCAAAGCACCATCGCTACTAGTATCATCTGACGCGAGTTTTGCAGAGGTGGTGTGTGCGTGTAGTTTCGTGTTTGGCAGTTTTAGGGGGGCTTTGCCTTTTAACAACATTTCGCGTCGCCCTTTTTCCACGTGTGTGCCAAGATGTAAGCGCAACATTGTGTGTTTGTGACCAAAGACGACTAATAAGTGCACAAGTCAAAGCAACGCCTCGTCAAAGTCGTGCAACCAGTGAACCACCCCACTGTTATGCACTCAGCCATCACACGTATGCGATTACTGAAAGCGATTACAAAAGTGAATGTTTTACGACTAGCATCACCGCTTTTTATATATATGTGAATGTGACGCATCCGTGCTTGACTGTGTATACAAGCTGGTTTGCTGCGCGCAATGCCTATCAAGACTGGCGTAGCTGCAGATAAATGCTTCGAAATCTGATCGAAATCAAGTAGTTGCAGAACGACGTGATAAACAAATAGAGCGCCGACGGCTATGACTGTTTTCTTTGTACAACGCACCCGCGGGCACTTTTGTTTTTAGTGGTCCGATTCTTGGAGCATCGCGAAAACAACACATAATCGTTTTTTGCAGTAGTGTAGCCGGAATTTATATATATTTATATATATATGTTCGTGCGTGCGTTTGTGTGTGCGTGTATATAGAGACATGCAAATTGAAAATTTTCGGTGTTTCATCTCGTGAAAAACCTCTGGCGTAGCCGAGGAGGTGGTGGGAAGCTCGACTACCCCCCGCCCCCCGGGGGCTACGCTAGAGGTTTTCGGTTTGGATATATTAAAGTTCTGTTATAATTTCCTCTTAGCGAAGACCGTTCAATACAAGCGAAGAAATTTTAACCGGCTGAACGGTACGTTTAATTACGTGCCTATACAGTCTACACCGAAATACATCCCTGTATTTCGGCGCCTTTATCTCCGGAACAAAATTCTTTAAACTGGTTAGGCTGGACCTCTGCTTCCCAATGAGCATGCGAGGTGGCAGTTTGCGGAAACTTAAATGTGGCGTCGCCAGCTGCGTTAAGTTCTTTGCGTCCTTGCTTGCTTTGCATGCACGCTCCCTCAGTAGGTGCACCCATTTTGTTTCTTCAGAGCTCTAACTTCTTGTGTAGTATAAAGAAGCGCCATCATGTTATTGAACTTCTTGCACCATTTGATGTGGTAGTCGCGATGCCACCTTAGCTTCTTTTGTACAAAAAAAATTACACCATTTCCCGCTAAAGGGGACCATGAGGCGATGCGAAGCCGGAGCACCTGCACGATCGCGTTCCGTTGGCATTCTTTGGGCATGCTACCGCACTCGCGTCGTGGAACGCGAAGAGGAACGCTACGCGCGTCTTGTCTTCCCTCTAGCCTGGCCGTTAATTCTCACAGGGCGAGCGGGGAACGCTGTCGGCAGGCGTGCGAGAGGGGAAGCAGCGTAGGAGAGGAGAGAGAGGTGGAGGGGACGCGCATGCGCTGGTACTCGTCGCGGCGTTGCGCAGGAGAGAATTTCGGCATGTCTAGCCCGAGTTTCAGAGGAAGAGTGGAAAGGGAGAGGGTATGCGCATGCGCAGTAAGGGTGGTCACGCCGCACACCACCACCACCACCGGATTGAACTCCGCCATAAGATACTTCGCATCTAAAAAAAAAAAGAATATGACACAGCAGCAACCATATTGCTTGGCTTTCAATAATTTGAGCATTCATTTATGTACAATACACATGCCTAACAGTTGCATATCGATGGTGCAGTCTTGCCCAATGCCCTTTGGCCCCTTCATGTTTGCGAGACTAACTGACAAACTGTCATTGTTCCCCTCACTGAGCTGACTGATGCAGAAGACAAGTTAGTTGCAAATGGGGCATTTGATTAAAGTTTAGTTTGCATTTGTGACAGTGGTTTTAATCAATACTGCGCTAAAACTGTGTTCAGATAATGAGTGTCAACTGTAGTGTGGATTGTTGGCAAAAGTTGTTCACAAAGCAATGAACACAGCTACAAGTAAACTAAGCTTTGGAGCCATAGTTGCACCACTTTCGACTAACGCACTTAGATGTGCTTTATTTTCAAACTTTACGCTCTACCTGTGTTGGCTGCACTAAATGAAAAGTGCTGCACCAATATAACACATCTTTGTCTCTCTTTCAGGTCATGGAACAATGGTAGCAACATGAGATACCGGAGTTCTGTTCATCTCACGGAAATTAATCTTATCTGATTGATACTAGTACATTGCACGTACAGGAAAATGAACAAAGAATGGCATAAATAAGTGCGTCAGTGCTAGAGTGGCACCAAAGTAGCTGCCTCTCCAGCAGTGTGGTCACTTGAAATGAGAAGTTCATGATCACGAACAAGGGTGTCCGCAGAACTTTTTGCAGGGGGGGGGGGATAGGGGAGGGGGCTCGCATCCAACAGAGGTAGCTTTTCTTTCACTGCCGTGACATCACCGGCAATATTAGTTAATAGTAGTGTGTAACGTGCAAAGTTGGCTGGCAATCCTGAAGCTACGTACTGCATAGAAAATTATTATCCGAAATTCCAAGGGGGGGGGGGGGCAGCTGCACCCCCCTCCGGACGCCCATGATCATGAACTTCTCGAAAGAATTGTTCATGATCCAGTTTGTGCACAAGCTTCGACTGTTCACAGCACTACAAAATGCATGATTAACAGATGGCTGATGCCTTGAATGCTCATGTCGGCAAGCCTGCATTAACATGTGGTCAAGCATTGTCTGTCTTTCTTATGTCGTGTTCCCTTGTGCTGCTTTTACTCAAGTGCGTGCAAGTGTTATGTTTTGCTGCACACAATACTGTATCCCTTGTTTGTACACATGATCAGCCCAAATTTTTTTCAGCAAATGGATGTTGTCAGTTTCACGATAATGAGCCATAGTGTTTGCTGGTGTCTGAAGAAAAGTGATACAGTTTCCTGCTCATAACCTTTGTGTTCGTTTCAAGCCTTTGTATTACGCGCCCGATGCTCGATTGGTAGAGCATCAAGCACGTAATCCGAAGGTTGCAGGTTCAGTCCCTGCCGGTGGCAAGTTGTCTTTTTGTACACATTACTTTCTTCACGTCTGTGTCACATTTACAATACGCTTAAAACAGTACAATTAACATCCCCTACACCTTCCTTGGCTTCATTATCTTCTGCTTTTCGTTAAGCTTCTGTCAAAACAAAGAAGCGAGCCCTTCAATATTCCCTTCTTTCATTCAACTACCTGCATGAGTAAGAGAAAGCATCGGGAACCACACAAGAGCACCTACTGTGGCAAAAAACACCTACATAACCACACAGGCGAGGGACTACTCTCTTGCCACCTGTGTCCCATCACATTCATGGAGAAAGATAGCATTGCTTGTCAAATGCGAACACACAGGGAGTAGAGGCCATTTCACTGTTGTTTGCCAGCACGTGGCACCGGAAGGCATGAGGTGGGATGGCACGCATGGCAGGCACCTCGCAATATGTCGCCAAGTACAAGAACACTGCCGATGTGCGAGAGTGTTATGTATTGCTGCACACAATACTGCGTACCTTGTTTTTACAATGATCGGCCCAAATATTTGTAGCAAATGGATGTTGTGCTGCTTACATGGACCTTTGGGCAGATTTTAGGCTATTTCTGAAAGACTATACCACGAAAGACCTCTAGTGTTTAAAGGGGTACAGACACCAATATTTGAACCTGAGTTTACTCCGACATACAAATCTCCTGTGTACAGAGACCGCTGAGCAAGCGTGAAGCTGAGTAAATGCTGATAAGAACTTTATTTTTATATTTAAGTCAATTTTCACATGACATCAGGCTAGAGTGTCAATTCTGGTGACTTCACACTGCAGTATGGCTAGTTGTGATGACATCGGATACCTAAACATACAAGATGCTCGCTTGCGCGTCGCCAAAAGCATGCAAAGCGGCCGCTTGTTCATCACCAACGGAACCATGCGGCGGAGTGGCCGTGGAAATGTCACGATATCTTGCGCAAGCACGTGACGAGAAGCTCGTACCACATCACAACGTCAGGGTACGGTAGAAACCAAAACTAGCTTTTAAAAACAAGCAATTAATATTTCAGGGTGCACTCACGCTTATGAGTACATTTTCTAGGCTTATGAGGACTTGGTCTTTCATTTGATGCAAAAAAAAAAAAACTGAAAATTTTCTTGTCGGTACCCTTTAAGTGGAATGCAGAACTTTTGATTGACTGTGTAATGTGTGAAAAATGACAGCTTCGAAACTGCAAGCCTTCAATGGCACAGGAAGTCAACAGATGTAGTGTTCTGCTCAACCTGCATAATTTATTCTTGGTTGCAGTGCTCTTCACCACACCTTTCGAGCTGGGGCCATTTCCTCAAGAAATACCGAGCGAGGGAAGCCATCCACTGGAGCATCACACGTACTGTGACACCATTGCTACATGGATGAGCAAGACAAAGAACAGGCGATTGTACAATTGCAGCTACTGTGGAAAAGTGTTCCCGCACAAGTATGGCCTGGCCAAACACGTGCGTATTCATACCGGCGAGAGACCATACTCCTGCCACCTCTGCCCTATGACATTCAACCAGAAAGAGAGCCTCACACGCCACTTACGAGAGCATTCCGGTGACAAGCCATTTCGTTGTTGCTTCTGCCCAAAGGCATTCACCAGGCAGTATTATAAAAGAAGACATGAGGCGGCACATACAGGGTCTGCTTCTCGTATTGTAAGGCCCAATGTGTCTTAGCAACATTCATGAGATGAGCATTTGATAAGTGGGTGTACAGCAGGTGTTTCAAACTGAGAAAAAAAGTATATTGTTTTGGGACCGAAGCATGTCATTTTGTTCAGTTTCACTTCCACTTTGCAGCAATGGAAGTCTAGTGGCTTTTGAACCAGTTTGCTACACCAAACAGGTTCACAAACTGGTCTGGCACAGTAAACCTTACTTTTGACAAGTTGCATAGTGCTGTCCACCAACTTAAGTGTGCTAAGCTGAAGCAGTGCAGGCATCACTGCTCAAGCAACTGCGCTCGTAGTTTAACAGGACTTGGCTCGTAATTTTCAATTTAACTTTCTTTTCATGTCCACTCGAGTGTTGCCCAAATGCATGGCGCAGGTGAAACAGTAGAGGTTCATATGAGTGTTCAAAGAGCTAAGTTTTCAAGGCAGGTTGAATAGAAATTTTAAAGAACTATCATTCAATATGAATTGAAATGAAATAAAAATTTAAGGCTGTACAATGTTTAGCAACAAATAACCCCACATCATTTCATATATGTACATCACGCGATAATGCAGGTTTATGTATGGTGAAGGATCACATTGAACAATGATGAAATGAGTGAACAAAGAGAAAAAGAACAACAGAAAGAAACACAGAAACTGACTCTGCAGGTGACCGTGGCACAGTATGTCCTCACATGTCTAAAGCTATTTGAGGTGATATATATATATATATATATATATATATATATATATATATATATATATATACACACACACACACACACACACACACACACACACACACACACACACACACACACACACACACACACACACACACACACACATACGCACAAAATTCTGCTTTTAGTAGTTTTCTGTTCAGACAGTGCGTGTCAGTGGTGCCTATCTCTAAAAGCTGAAAGAAACTGATACGTCCACAAAAATAATTAAATACTGGAAGTTACAATGTGTGCTTTCAACAGCGAGCAAGATTATTAACTTGCTAGGAATTAACTATTAATTTACTAAATTAAGAAAGGAAAAAAGGCATCATACATTCCCTCTCCAAAAAACAAGATAGGATGCATAGTATTGCTGCATGCATATAACTGCAAAGAAAGAACACATATAAAACAAAAGGTGGTGCATTCCCCTACGTAGGTAGAAAATGCCTAACAAAAAGGCATGGTCCACAAAAAAAGGCGCCTACTGTGCCTGCAAGCGGTGACGTGCGCAATCACTGAATTCCTACCTGCCTCACCATCTCAACTAATGAACTGATTACTCATTCTACAAAATCACGCCAGACTAGCTCGCCTGAAAGCAATTTACCAACTAATGCATAAGATGCTGTTTATAGATAGCTCCCACAACCTGTCTAAATCTGAGACAAGACAGACACGTCGTAAACATACCTAAACACTGCAAAACTACCATTTTAGTACCGTTTGTTTTAGATTTTCATTCTTTCCACTCGCAACTAAGGAATGGAACAACTTACCCTCTCATATTACTCTTAGTCCAACATTATAAACTTTTTTGCCTTCTTGCGAGATTCACAAGCCTCACAAATGTGATTCGTTGGCCCTATTTCATTGTGTCGCAAATACCACATGTCCCTATTATTTGATGTTCCCAGTTTCTTTTAAACCATTTTCTTCTATTGTAATAATTGTATGACATATGTATTTAAAAAAACTATGTAACCTATTCCACATTATTGCAACCCTTGTGTTTTGTGTAACTTTATTTTCAATAGTATACTCTTGTCTGTCTAGTGTTGCATGTTCTTCACGAACAGCTACATTGTAATACTTCCACACTATTTCACAAAAATTAGTCTGCCGGTATAATTTCATTATCTGTTTTGCATTTCTGTATTGTATATTTTTGCCCTCCCTGCAATAATCCTTTCTTGGGATTAGCAGTATGTATAAATAAATTAATGTTATGCCAACAGTGCAATGATGCAGCACACGTCTCCCATAAATCTTTAATGCGTACATTACTGATTGCTATACACAAAGGTCAGATCTGGCATGCACTTTTGATATTGTACCGAAATGTTGGTGCGCTTGATGCATGTAACATAATGCAGTGAACTATGAAGCACCGCATGAATTTTTGGCTTAGCAGTTTTCATGCGATGCAGGAGAACGAAATAACCTACCGATGCTTGAATGCATCAAGTGTATGAAATCAAAGATATTAACACAATACTAAAACAGTATGTGAAAAATATCTGAAAGTAGTAACAAACTCACGCACCATTTTTAGGGTGTGAATGGCATCACATTTGCAGATGATGGAGGATATGCTGCCAGACTCTTGTCCATTAAAAAAAGATGTTTTTTTATTATTGAACTTTTTCCACAACTGTCGTTTTTCTTGCATCAAAGTACAGCAATTTTAAAAAAAAGTTTTACTCCCTAGATGGTACCTTGCAGTTTCTCATGCATAATGAGAAATTAGCAGTGGTACTTCATGAGGGGCCCTTTAAATGAAATATTTTCATAGACAGTGAAGTGTACTTGCCCTCACATAACAGTTATGCTTGGTGAAGCTGGGAAGCTCTCACAGTTTATGCATCCCCTATTGCCATTAAAACATCAGTCTATTTTCCGATCTTACAAAACTCGCTGGGTCTCTTATGCATTCGCCTAAGATGACTCAAAGACAAAAGCTATCTTTTTCTTCTCAGTCGATGCATTGATCCTCCCTGGCCCACTTCCGAAAGCTTTCTGCAACTAACGTGGTTATGCAACGCCTCCAGGATCAGAGGCATTGCAAGCTTTCTGCACCTCGCCTGTCTTGCACTGCCTCTGTGATCGGCCCACCTTTGACAAAGCGATGATGTCATGTAATGATGCCATTAAGTTATGCCACATTATGCGATGTTACAGTGACGTCACAGTGACATCATATGGTTACATCATATGATGATATTTTTGCATCACTCGTGTTGACGCCGCCGATGGTCAGTTATTCGCATTTTATGAGGCATCTAAGGCTTTTGCCTTAAAAACTGCACACTCTGACCTTTAGCGTTTCCTCTTTGCATGATGGGACATGTGACCGATGAGGTGATGTTTATGTGAAAAGGTCGCACTGCAGCGGTCACAGGAAAAGGGGCGCTCTCCTGTATGGACGCGCATATGCCGATTAAGGTGAAACCTTTGAGTGAATCCGTTCGGGCACAGCTGGCACTGGAAAGGGCGCTTGCCCGTGTGTCTTAGTAGATGTGATTTCATGTGGCTGCTGCTCATAGTCGAGTATGTGCACAGACGACAGCAATGCAGCCGGCCAAGCATGGACACAAGCGATTGCTCCTGCTCCAGGGACTCCGACTGCAAGGAACCTGCGACGTCACAGGATTTCCTTTTTTCATCTCTCTCTCTCTCTCAAGCAACAATAGGTCACTTAACATAATGATGCAAGAGTGCTGCACTTTGCAATTGAAAAGAATTGCCATGTTTCTTGACAAAGCTATAATTGTTGGGGTTTTACATCCCAAAACCACAATATAATCATGAAAGATGATGTCGTAGTAGAGGGCTCCAAAAATTCCGACCACCTAGAGTTCTTTAACGTGCATCAAAATCTAAGTACACGGGCCTCTAGCACTTCGCCTCCATCGAAATGCGGCAGCCACGGCCGGGATTTGATCCCGTGACCTTTGGGTAAGCAGTCGGGCACCATAACTATTACACCACCGCAACAGATGATTTTTCAAGGGCTCGTTTATCTTTGTTAGACACAATATTAATGAGAACTAACAGACAATAACGCCAAGGAAAGTATAGGGGGTGTTAACTGTAGTATTTAGAATATAAATGTGAAGAAAGTAAAGTGGACGAAAAGATGACTTGCCGCCGGCAGGGACCGAACCTGCGACCTTCGAATAACGCGTCCGATGCTCTACCACTGAGCTACGGCGGCGGTCATCCTCCCGTCCACTTTCTGGGGTATATATGTTGATTTAAACCTAGGAGTGTTAGTCAGCGCCAATCACAGCCATGGCGGCGAGTGTGGAACACTCTTTTCTTGCCTGTTGGCGTCACGTAGCACGTGATCTTTTTACGAGCTGGCAGCTGACCAATAATCCCTCGCATACTACCTGAAGGCATTAAGTCTGCCAGGACGAGACCCTCGCTATGAATGAAGGAAAGCAGATGATTTTTCAAGGGCTCGTTTATCTTTGTTAGACACAATATTAATGAGAACTAACAGACAATAACGCCAAGGAAAGTATAGGGGGTGTTAACTGTAGTATTTAGAATATAAATGTGAAGAAAGTAATTGTCTGTTAGTTCTCATTAATATTGTGTCTAACAAAGATAAACGAGCCCTTGAAAAATCATCTGCTTTCCTTCATTCATAGCGAGGGTCTCGTCCTGGCAGACTTAATGCCTTCAGGTAGTATGCGAGGGATTATTGGTCAGCTGCCAGCTCGTAAAAAGATCACGTGCTACGTGACGCCAACAGGCAAGAAAAGAGTGTTCCACACTCGCCGCCATGGCTGTGATTGGCGCTGACTAACACTCCTAGGTTTAAATCAACATATATACCCCAGAAAGTGGACGGGAGGATGACCGCCGCCGTAGCTCAGTGGTAGAGCATCGGACGCGTTATTCGAAGGTCGCAGGTTCGGTCCCTGCCGGCGGCAAGTCATCTTTTCGTCCACTTTACTTTCTTCACATTTATATTCTAAATACTACAGTTAACACCCCCTATACTTTCCTTGGCGTTATTGTCTGTTAGTTCTCATTAATATTGTGTCTAACAAAGATAAACGAGCCCTTGAAAAATCATCTGCTTTCCTTCATTCATAGCGAGGGTCTCGTCCTGGCAGACTTAATGCCTTCAGGTAGTATGCGAGGGATTATTGGTCAGCTGCCAGCTCGTAAAAAGATCACGTGCTACGTGACGCCAACAGGCAAGAAAAGAGTGTTCCACACTCGCCGCCATGGCTGTGATTGGCGCTGACTAACACTCCTAGGTTTAAATCAACATATATACCCCAGAAAGTGGACGGGAGGATGACCGCCGCCGTAGCTCAGTGGTAGAGCATCGGACGCGTTATTCGAAGGTCGCAGGTTCGGTCCCTGCCGGCGGCAAGTCATCTTTTCGTCCACTTTACTTTCTTCACATTTATATTCTAAATACTACAGTTAACACCCACTATACTTTCCTTGGCGTTATTGTCTGTTAGTTCTCATTAATATTGTGTCTAACAAAGATAAACGAGCCCTTGAAAAATCATCTGCTTTCCTTCATTCATAGCGAGGGTCTCGTCCTGGCAGACTTAATGCCTTCAGGTAGTATGCGAGGGATTATTGGTCAGCTGCCAGCTCGTAAAAAGATCACGTGCTACGTGACGCCAACAGGCAAGAAAAGAGTGTTCCACACTCGCCGCCATGGCTGTGATTGGCGCTGACTAACACTCCTAGGTTTAAATCAACATATATACCCCAGAAAGTGGACGGGAGGATGACCGCCGCCGTAGCTCAGTGGTAGAGCATCGGACGCGTTATTCGAAGGTCGCAGGTTCGGTCCCTGCCGGCGGCAAGTCATCTTTTCGTCCACTTTACTTTCTTCACATTTATATTCTAAATACTACAGTTAACACCCCCTATACTTTCCTTGGCGTTATTGTCTGTTAGTTCTCATTAATATACCACCGCAACAGGTCATGCGACAACACTGTTCTACCCAACCACCACATCAATGCTGCACTAAGAGTGCAATGATTCAACACGCCTGTCATAAAGTATTATCTTCACACACAGCAAAGTTCAAAGATACTTACCGCTTGCAATAAATATCGGAAACAGATCTCGCATACAATATTTGTCATTAATTTAACTATATTCTCTGCTAGTACACCGAAGTCACTTTTTTTCCTACTTTTTACTTCACTCTGACAACTAAATATCAAGCACTGCAATGAAACCATTCTACAAAGTTTGCCATCGCACTTGTATCAGACAAGAGGAAAGAAAAGAAGGCATCAGGTAAGTACTGTCATAATCGTGAATAAATTTTAGCAAAGCTGCTGTCAGAAGACTGGTATCAAGCATATGTGGTCGACATGGTGTAAGGGCAGAGCTGGCAGAAATGCAGCTCATCACGTTATGAAAAAAGCCACTGATACCGCTCCAGGGACCCCGACGGCTGCGAAGCTGCAAGGTCGCAGGACAGAAGATGATGCAAACAATAGGACCATACAGCGTAATGATACAAAAGTGCTGCACTTGGCAATCGAGGAGGATTCTCTTGTTTCTTGACAAAGCATGTGACAACTTTGTACAGAGCTCAACATGATTGTCCAGAATGCCGGAGCAGCGCATTTTGGACTGCACCGGCGATGTCTACCGAGTACGCCTGGTTTGAGACAGCCCGTATCTCATCACGCATCATCGGTGGCAGTGCAAGTGTATATTTGGGCTACCTCAACCACACATTCTTCGTAAATGCTGTTTATGCGGCCCGGAATGCGCTGCTCCAGTGTTCTAGACAAGTGTGCTGAGCTTTACTTCCCAACACAAGCATCAATTTCACGTAAGCAGTGGAAATTCCCAGACTTGTTTTCTCTTTCTCTGTACAAAGTCCACTATGCTTAAAACATATTTACTGCTTGCAATAGGTAAACAGTCACATCACTGTCACAACAGTACATCAATTTTTACGAAATAAAGATATCAGCTGGGGGTTTTCTCAAAAGCCGGTAGCTGGATTCCTGGTAACATCCAAACAACATAGCTCCTTGGTCATTCTCTGGGAGGCATGGACATATCTGCAAAGGTATAGACATCACTATCAAGGCCAGCTTACACTTACTACACACAAAATTTTTCTTGTATCCATAAACACATTAGTTCAAGAAAGAGTTGTAATGTGTCACAACATAGCAGCATTGCAGTGCTCAACTCTGAGCAATTATTCACACTCATAAACTGCCTACTTAATAAGACTAATATAACATCATTTTAAAATGTAAAAGCTTCATTGGTTTGAAAAATTTCTATTCAACGGGTTTCTTGATACTGATGGCTAATTCTCCAAGCACTAAGTGTCTTAGCACTGTTTGTTCCTGAACTAATTGAACATATTTTTAAGGTGTGCTACAAGTCGCCCCAATACATTACCTTACTGAACTACATTAGCTGCAAATAGAGTTTCTTTTTCTTTTCACCTATGATAATTAAATATCAGACAGCTAACTTAAAGCCTTTCTAATTCTTGTGCTTTCATAAAATCTCGGTGAGGGAGGCCAATTTACTATTACACTTGTTTCAAAGAAGAGAAGAGAATCTTTGGTAGTAGTGGATAAAGTCATGTTCACTATTAAAACAGTAAATCAATCGCATATCAAACTGCTGCACTGTATGACAGAGCAAACCAGCAGAAGTGATAATAGATAAACAGTCTTATCGCCATCACAATGGTCCAATCGCATGCTTACGAACTTGCTGTAACATAGAGCTTAAATAAGTTAGATGCTTTCCGAAGGAGAAGGTGGTCTGCTGGACTCCCGGCAAAGTCGAATAAATGTTGGTCATTTTGTGGGAGGCATGTAACATCTGTTAAGGGAACGAAAGTCAGCCGTAAAAGTCAGCACAAATACTCGCAGCACAATCACACAAATTTCTTTTGTTTCCATTGAAGATATACTGTAGGCATGTAGACAGTTATCGCATTATTGTGCCCTTTGTGTTCAATGTGTCTGGGACCAACCTACGTGCATGCATATTAAAGAACACCAAAGGCACTAGAAGAACAACCTAAGGTATTGGGCAACTACAACGAAATTTGTAGCTTTATGGAGCGCATAATTTGAAATTAACAGCTACAGTGTACGCAAACACTTCACAATTCTTTCACATAATGCTGAAACAAACCTAAAGAAATATTACGAAGACAAAACACTGTTAGCTAAATTTATCGATTTTGCACGGATATCTTAGTGGTAATTAAAAGTTGTTGTCTGGCTGAACACATTGCATGACCGGTACTACTTAATTTCACATTTAATGCTCGTGGCATCTTTTCTGTTACTGCATGATATTCAGCTTCTCTAGAATATCTTTGCACGTTGTGCTTGTCTAAATATCTGCTGCACGTTGTGAGACAGCGGCTTAACGCTGTTTTCGCGCCCATTCGCTCTTCTCCGTAGGCGCTCCTTCACTTCCCATTGTTCTTCCACGAAGCAAATGGTGTGTGTGTGTCCCACAGCAAGTCCAAAAGGCTACTGCTAATAACAGTGCTAGTGCAATCTTTACGTCAAGAGACAAAGGTGGCAAAGAGGCACAACCAGTGGTCGTAAGTGCTGTCACCGAGTATTGCGACACTAGCGAAAGAGGCATCGGGGGTGGCGAGGGGAACCTATGGCGAGTGAGCGTTGCGCGAGGGTCTTCGAAAGTTGTTCTACGTATCTTTTACTGACGGATGCTATTTGCCAGAACCTAGCTATACAGAGCTTCGCTGGAAAAATAGCATGAGCTGCACGTCTGTTTCGTCCACTTCGTTTCTGTGCCATTCACTTGAGCAGTTATCAAAGCTATCGACACTAGCGAAAGAGGCATCAGGGGTAGCGAGGGCAACCTATGGCGAGTGGGCGTTGTGCGAGGGTCGTCGAAAGTTGTTCTACGTATCTTCTGCTGATGGATGCTATTTGCCAGAACCTGGCTATACAGAGCTTCGCTGTAAAAATAGCATGAGCTGCACGTCTGTTTCGTCCACTTCGTTTCTGTGCCATTTACTTGAGCAGTTATCAAAGCTATCGACACTAGCGAAAGAGGCATCAGGGGTAGCGAGGGCAACCTATGGCGAGTGGGCGTTGTGCGAGGGTCGTCGAAAGTTGTTCTACGTATCTTTTGCTGACGGATGCTATTTGCCAGAACCTAGCTATACAGAGCTTCGCTGGAAAAATAGCATGAGCTGCACGTCTGTTTCGTCCACTTCGTTTCTGTGCCATTCACTTGAGCAGATATCAAAGCTATTGACACTAGCGAAAGAGGCATCGGGGGTGGCGAGGGGAACCTATGGCGAGTGGGCGTTTTGCGAGGGTCGTCGAAAGTTGTTCTACGTATCTTCTGCTGATGGATGCTATTTGCCAGAACCTAGCTATAAAAATAGCATGAGCTGCACGTCTGTTTCGTCCACTTTGTTTTTGTGCCATTCACTTGAGCAGCAGCGCAGTAGGGGCGTGAAAGGTGAGACGTGTGCTCCGCATCAGTCTTGCAGCAATGGCCCTGCCAAGCATGCGCATTCTAGACAGGGGAAGACCGCGAGTCGCACTCGCTGTCTAGTCGGGGCCGAGCCCAATTTGAGTTGCTTCTGCTCGCTAGGTTCTTGCGCTGCTGTCGGACATTGAAAACTCCATTTCACGATGCCCATGAGTCACCGCGTGGGCTTAGAGCTTCATTCCACATCACTATAGGTCCAACTAGGCGTTCACTTTCACACCTCCTTAGAAAGTAATAAGCAACCCCCAGATTTTTTTTTCTATTACGAAGCATAAAAAATTGGGGCAGCTATGCACTCGTGGTGAGGAGCTGGTGGCCTTGCCCTCCTCCTTTCCGTCATCCTCGTTTCCCTTTCCCACCCCAATGCTATACTGTAGTTTACATAGCAACGCTTTACCCTCTCTCCTCCTCACCATCACTTCCCTTTCCCACCCGCTTGCTATACTATACATGGTTATGCTAGGCTTTCATTCGGTCTCTCTGTTTCTCGTTATTTTTGTCCATTATTTCTTTCTTTTTCTCGTTCTCTCGCCCACAGCAACGCAATCATGTGGTTCCCGTAAATGCGTGTTCTGCTGGCGTGCCTGGATGGCCGAGTGGTTACGACTCATGCCTTGAGAACCCGAGTACCCGTGTTCGAATCCCGCCTTGCCGAGAAATTTTACTTCGTTTTATTCATTTCTTCTCTCCATTTCGCCGAGCGGTTTTCGCTCGCCTCCCTCCTTCCCGGCTCCTTGGCTCGGCGTTCCTGGTTTTTTCGGCTTTGCTCTCTCTCACCCCCGGCTCCGACCTTCCTCCCCACCGCTCTCTCGCTCCACTGTCTTCGCTTTCCCTCGCGCCTGCTGCACTCGGTAGTGGGGTGGGGCTATCCGGCAGACATTTTGCGGTCGCCACGCGGAGTTACTACAAGCTTAAGCAGCTCCGCTGTTAGAAACAACCGCGCATACGTTACCTTCGCGGAACAGCACCTGTTTCACGCATTGTTCATCGTCAACACAGCACATGACGGACGATGCACAACACGTTCTTGTGCATATGCGACATACCGCGATTCCGAAAACCTAGCGACCGGTGTTCTCGCCCACACAGATAGCCGCATCGCCAGTTCGGCCGGCGACACACACCAATCTCCACCGCGTCAGAAATGTGTCACCAGCGTTACATCCCGAACTTATTCGAATAAGTTCGCAAAATGCACGGCGCACATGCGAACAATGTAGAACAATGCGAAGAATGTGCGCGGCGCCGTCACGTGTCAGTGCTGATGCACTAGCGGTAGGCTGCTGACAATGCGGACGGTTTCGGTTCCGTATTTGTTCCAACTTTCACTTTACGCATAATCATTAAAAAAAAAAACATGCATTTCTAAATGAAAAGTGCGGTCCTGTAATACTACCACGCTGAGTGACCAAATCCTTTGATCGGAACGGTCCTTCTGTACGTGATTTTTGCTTTGCAAGTGACAATGATTTACGACTACTCAAGCAAGGAGTGCAGAGACAATGCAGTGCAGTGCCTGCGACTCCGCTCGTTCTTGACGGATTTGAAAAATGTGTGCAGTAAACTCCGATACTGAAGTCATTCGATGATTAGTTCGGAAAATGGTCCAGGACCCCATTAACCGTCGCCTGAGATCTCTTTAAGTGATTTGTTGATATTATCACATAAAGGAGACACGAATTAAAGCCTACAAAACAACTCTGCACCAGCTAGGTACTTACAGTTTATATATGTATGTAGAGCTCAGCGACTGACCGGATAGCGAGTGGTGTAACTTTTTTTTGTGCCACCGATGAGCACTGGCAGATGTAGATCACCGTGGAGTTCATGTCTGTCATACACCAGGACCAAGACGCGTCATTATTTTGTGCCATAATGAGTCAGTTCACTCTTTCCAGCATTCAATGGTGGCGCATAATGGCGGCTGCTATATGGGCCAATCATTGCATTTCAAATGCTGATCACTGTACATACGCAGCACCACACTGCGAAAGAAAAAGGGATTCTTAAAGCTATAAAAACAAATGGAGCAAAGGACTGAGCACCAGAAAAATGGACACAAACAACAGCACTGACTTACAACAAAGGTTTATTCATCAAAACCGTGCAATATATACTTGCGCGATCTATAACAAAAAGAAGGAAGGAACAAGAAAAAAAATTATATAAACAACCTGTCAGCATCACCCCTGCACACCATGCACATTGCGCATACAACCGTGTGAAAGGCAATCAACTTCATTGTCTGACAAAGTAATCGAAGGCTTGCTCATGCACACACTGCCTAGCCTTGCCATTTCTAAAGCCTCCAGGATTTCTCGAGTCAGCTGGTCCCAATGACGCATGACAACCGCACAGTGCTGGAAATCGGGAACGCAGCCACAGCTTCCGCAGTGGATGCTAATGTCACCAGATGCTGCTGAAGCGCTGTAAGCATGTTCTTTTAGTCACTGATTCAAACACTGACCTGTTTGTTTGTTTTATAATATGTCGTACCAACACACCCAAGCATCCACTTTAAGCTTTCTTTGGCTAAAAACTGCTGGAATGTCTTGTACGTACACATTTTTACATACAGTTCTTTCTCTTGCAGAATAAACTTAAAGGGCATAAACCCACCCCTAAATCTTTTTCATGCCATCATAGTATATCACCGACCAAAATAACCACCCACCTGTACCTGAAATCATCGTATGATTTCGTGCTGAATGTTTATTTTTTATGCTCAAACAGACACTTCTGCGTAAGTAGGACGCATCTGCACAAACCAAAATGAAACATTGCAAAGTCAGGCTAGCTGTTGTAAAGATGCCCATGCATGCGCCCTGGAACCACCTAGCCTGAAGAACACCATCAGAGCACCGGTTTTAAGAGCATATTGATAGTCGGGGCTCATGGAAGTGGTAAATAGGCTCCTTTCGCGATCTTATATGTATAGATGCCTTATCTACCACGTGCTATGCTCCTTGTTGGAAGAAACTTGCCGACAAAATCTGCCCGTTTATTAATGCGGGAAAAAATCAAGAATATTGAGATTACATCAATGAGACTGACATGCATGGATGAGCTACCACACCTACAAATGATTCAAGTTTATTACCTTCCTGTGCTCAGCACTGCAGCACAAGACTACATAATGCACATTCAAAGTAGGCCAAACCCTCGAAATTCTGGCATGGAGACAGTCACTCAAAGACACTTGAGAATTTCTCATTACGAATGACAGACCACTCTGAGATATGTATATACCTTAAGAAACTCAATAGCTGAGGGACCCAAGAATTTTGAAGGCACTTTAGACGTTGCTATGCACATTGAAAAAATGAATCAATCAATCATTTAAGCCCAGCAATAAGGATCCTGTGTGCCCTTGACCTTCAGGGCTTCCTGTTTGCACGAAAATGGGACAGGTGGCGAATAATGCTCCGTATTTTTGTAAAGGACGCATTGCAGTGGCCGCAGGACGCTTTCCGATGTGGTTGGCTGCGAAAAGGATGCGCTGCAGAGGACACAGGAACAAAGAACACTCTTGTGTGTGAATGTGCATGTGGTACGTGAGGGTGGCTATAGCTGCGAAAAGGATGCACTGCAGTGGACACAGGAAAAGTGTCACACTCTTCTGTGGATGCGCATGTGATGCGTGAGGGTGGATCGCTGCGAAAAGGATGCATTGCAGTGGGCACAAGAATAAGGTCGTTCTCCTGTATGGGTGCGTAAGTGGCTCCTGAGTGTGGTGTTATGCGAAAAGGATGCATTGCAGTGGACACAAGAATAAGGTCGCTCTCCTGTATGGGTGCGCATATGAGTCACCAGATTGGTATTCTGGGTGAATGCAGCCGGACACACGCTGCACCGAAAGGGGCGCTCGCCCGTGTGTTTGCACAGGTGCTTTTTCATATCTCCTTTGGTTTTTGTCACATAGGTGCACTGCCGGCAGGAATGCAGCTGGCCTTGTACAGACACTAGTGAATGGTACTGCTCCTGAGATGCCGAAGACAAGGAACCTGCAAAGCCACAAGAACAGGAAGGTAATGTAAAGCATGTGTCACACACTGTATGGGACTGGACTTCGCCACTAGGTAATAAAGAAGGATTGCAGCACATGTAATTCAAGTATGTGATGACACTGGCCTACCCAAATTACATGTTACTGAACTGGTATTGGTTCACTGACCCGTTATGTTCCCATTTCTCTGTACATACATATTATACCTAGTACGTGCAAGAAGCTGTTGCCAATACATAGAGGCCTGATTTAGATGCAATTCCGATATTATTTCTAAATAGAAAAGTACCGTTCTAGATGTGCCACTGCGGTAAGCACAAACGCATTGAACTACCTAATTACTGCAAATTTCTTTGCGGAAAAGACATCTGCCCACTGATTCACAGTAAAAAAAAGCATAACATTATATTTGAATGCATGAAGCATATGAAATGATATATGAGTGAAAGAATTTAATATGAAACAAATTAAAAAATATGAAAAAAAAAGAAGCATTCACAAGGATTAGAATGGCACCGAAATGTCCGTAGGTGAAAAATACAGGCACATTTCTTGTGCTTTACAGAAGGAATCGTTTCTTTATATGTAATAGCATCATTCCCACATTTCCTATTAATGTTCTTATATTGCTTCCACGAAAGGGTAATGACACCACAAAATACTAGAAGTAACTTATTCCCCAGATAAGGTTTTCAGTCGGCTGCACGACCACACATTCCACTTTATCAACGTATATCAGTGGCAATCCTGAATGAATAGCAATCTTAACATGCACGAACAATCAAAGTGTTTCAATGTGTAACACTGCACAACATGCTAATCAACTTAACAAAGCAATACAAGCATTTTAGGCATCGCTGTATTCATGTCATGTGAACACCGAATGTAGTGATGATATAAAAAGCATAACATGAACAAAATAAACACGCAATAACATGAAAGGTGAAAGAAATTGCGGAAGCTATGCACAAGTGGTGCAAAGACTGAGGAAACAGCAGAGCTGGTGCCGTTCCACTCCTCCTCTTCCTCACTTATGTTTCGAAACCTATTGCTATACTATACCCTACAAGACTATGCTATGCTTTACCCTCGCCCCTCCTCCTCACCTTACTTCCCTTTCCCCCTTGCTATATTATACTATACATGGCTTCGCTATGCTTTACCATCTCCCCTCCTCCTCACTCTCACTTCCCTTTCCCACCACCTTGCTATACTATACCATACACGGCTATGCAATGCTTTGCCCTCTCCCCTCTTTTCCCTCCTCCTAACCCTCACTTTTGTTTCCCACTCCTTAGTATACATGGCTATGCTACGCTATGCTATGCAGAGCGTCATCGGAGCCAGGCAAGGAGAGGCGCAGCTGTGCCAGGTGGTTGCTAGGCAATGCGCGGTGACTTCATAGCCAGGCGCCGTTTCTGGTCTATGCTCTACGACGCAACGAAAGCTTAAACAGCTCCAATGTTCAAATATTTTATAAAAAGTATGAATGGTGCCCCATTCAAGAGTGGAACAGAATAGAACTAGATTTAAGTATATCTAGAAAACAATCATTTCTCGCTTAGTAGCACATAATGTAAGAAGAAAACACATGAAGCTGGTTGGTTGATGTTAATTTCAAGATTTGCTGATTTAAAACCACAGCAAAAAAAAACTCAAACACAAAGGTTTACAGGACCAAATATACTAAATAAAGTAAGGAGTTTTCTGTTGTAGACTTATTTCAATATCATAGTCAAGATACTGTAGAGCAAAAAGAAATCGCTTGAAAGTGTTATCTACGAAATTATTACTCTCAGCTACACTTGCATGAACACGTGCACTGTTGAACACACTAGTAAAGACAAGAGCATGCATTGCCAACTACATGGCTTGAACCAGTGCTTCATAAGGAGAGGCAAGATTCTTTTATTGTGATGACTGAATATTTAACACTGCCATGAAATCCCTTCTTTTCTTCACAATTTCAATGCCAGCAACAAATATCTGGTTTCACTTGTTTCAATATATCTAATCCGAGGCAGTAGTCAGTAAACATGGTCACATCACTGTCACAATAAAAATTTGTGCTAAACTGCTACAAAACAGCGCGAGAAAACCAAGAATTTCTTTAAGAAGCTGGTGCAGTAGATTTGTGGCAATGTACAAAGCATGCAACTTCTTGGATGTTCTGCAGGATGAATGGGCACATCTGCAAAACAACAGACCACTGTTAAAACAAGCACAAACACTCGCAGTACACTTCTTGAAATAACGAGTCTGGCACCTAACAAATTGCTTGTAATCAATTACATGAAAGTAGTTACATTATTGAAGAGACCAGCTCTAATGAGTGATCACAAATTCAGCACTTGAATTTCGTGGGAAAAATAGCAGGTCATGTCATGTAGCAGGACATAGAATGTCAATGTTCAGACAAGCAAATTGGGGTGCTTAGTATTTATTTCCTCCATCTTAAGCTCCATGTATAGGCCAATTATTTGAGTTGGAGATGCTATAGCTTGATAAAAATGGCCAGATTGGTTGTGGATGCTAGGATATCAAGTACGGTCAGTTCTTTTATCTTTTGCTGAACCAGATAGAAGTGTCTTCTTTAAGGCCTAACAATAATGTAGTGCTGCATTTCAAGGAGGTCACATATGTGAGAATTCAGCCATTATGTAAATATGATATTGTACGCAATGCTATTGCATCATGGTGTCCTTTTGTTCCTGCAAGCAGATGGAGTGATTTTTCAGTGTCTCTTCTGGTGTTTTCACAATGAAATGAGATGAGCAATATAAAAATTTTGGAAAACAACTCTAAGCGAAGATGAAGAGCATGCGATGGGCTGTAAAGCATCAGGAGCACTACCAGAAATTTTTTTTTTTCAGGAAGGAGGGGGTCTGATCCCCCGCTCCCTTTATCTACCTTTGTGCATGTGTTTGCATATTTGTGCATGAACAAAATGTAAAACTTTCAAGGGGGTGGGTTTTAAACACCCAGACAACACCCACGGCTGAGCCACTGTCATGGATGTACTGATAGACATGGACACATTTTTTTTAGAGTGTTAAGGTTGGGAAACAACGCAAATTCGATTGACGACATCTTAATAACTGATCAATTTGAGGCAGTCATGCGTAATTGCCGTCGGTTGCATGTTTAATGAAGCATGCGTGTATGGTTACTTTCTGTAATGTGTGAAGGGGTATGGTATAAAAAAACAATCATGCTAGAGATGCACATTTACACTTTCCAATGTATGATCTGGTGCACTTATTACAAATAAACACTCACAGTAAACCTACACAAAGTGTTACCACTGATATCAACAAGACTTGCACATTAACTGTTTGTAATCAATTACATGCCTTGTTAATGTTGCAAGTGATCCATTAATTTCATTGCATATTTACACATAACCAGTTAATTATTGAGGAGACAAGCTGTAGCAGGTGACGCATATCTGCGTGCTTGTATTTGGCAGAAAGTGTGCATTAGAACATCTGCGTTGACGCCATGCAGCAGCATATGGGATGCAAACGTTACAACAAATCATGGTGCCCAGTATTTGTTTTGTAAAGGCGTTTATTGGACGTTGGCATTAGGGTTGACCGGTAGCTCAACTAACGGCTAAATTCACGGACCCTGAGCATGAGCGGCGTCCACAAGCAATGTATGGCAGAGACAAACCCACTACATAGATGGTGCTTGCGAGGATGCCCCACTGTAGAGTTACTCTTCGGTACAATTACCCCTGGGGACAAAAAGGGAGCCGTCCAACGACCTAGCAGCTCGTCACTATGAGTGAACTTTGAACTTTATTATTATTAAACGAAATACAGTAAAACAAAAACATGTTAGCAACATGTGGACCCTTAGCAGAATGCTAGTATGGATCCATGGAACTATAGCATACATAAAGTACAGGCAGGAGACAGAGTTATACAATGACCAACATTTTAGCTTAAGATATAGATAATTTTGACAGTGGATCACAGTATGGCTAGAGACGCTTGATGTTAACAATGCTGCGTCCACGACGGCGCATGATCATCTTAGCACTCTGTGTTGGCAATTTTTGACAGCTTTTCTGGACCTACCGAAAGTGTCTTTTTTCAGCACCAGTAATAATGAAGTGGTGCATTTCAAGGAGGACACATGTGTAAGAATCGAGCCATTAAGTGAGTGAAATCTTGTCTGCAATGTTTCAGCACAACACTGGCCTGCTTTTCTGTGGGCACACAGTGCGGGTTCTCATTGTCATTGCAGAGGTTTTTCGCAATGACACAATAGGATTGACACAAATTATAAAAAGCAATTTGTAGTGAAGATAAAAAGCCTATGAAGGGCTGCATAACATGCACCTAAATAGCCAAGGTAGGTAATTTCATTTGCTGGAACATTGGCATTTGTAATGAAACAACACAAGTTCAATCAATTACCTCGATACTTGCTCAATGACTTAAAGCAGGTACTTTTAACTTCAGTCAGTTACTATTTGAAAAAAGTCATTTATGTGGTTACTCACTTTCTGTAATGTGAAAAAATATGTTATAAACTTGATGAGAGCAGCATTTTGGCCTAGTTGGTGTTCCATGACATCAAAGAAATGGCGCGACGAAAACACGGACAGGAGAAGACAAGTACAAACACAGCACTGTGTTTTTACTTGTCTTCTTCTGTCCGTGTTTTCGTCGTGCAATTTCTTTGATGTTATAAACATATTTGATTTATTGATACCCTCAAGGCCAATTGCATTACAAAGGGGAATGAGTAAACAAATAATACAAGCAAAAACAACAAAAAAATGCTGCAAACAAGAAAAAAAGGTACAAATTGGCTCCTAATTACACAGTATTGGCTAGTGTTGTTTTAAACAGTTGATGGTCTTCAATGGCGGCGATGCTTCCGGGAAGGCTGTTCCAATCCTGTGATTTCTGCAGAATAAAACTATGGGAACACCAATCAATACAAGAAATAAATCCAGCTTTGTGGGACTGGTCAATGCGTGCAGAACGATAGGATGGGCTAGAGATTAGTTCGTTACGCAGACGGCTGTTACAGAAGTAAATTTTGCGAAACCAATTTTGCGCACCTTGTCTCAAGGGAGCTCTCTGCCAATTAAAGAATACCCGTTTCTGAAACCACGTGGCAGACTGGGCATGTTGGTAATTCACTTTTAAGAAAGGTAAAAGTTCAAGGAAAACACGGACAAAAAAAAAGCACATATAACGTGTGTACGTGTGCTTTTTTCATCAGTGTTTTCCTTATGGTTTTACCTTTCTTAAACACTGAAGCCGTGCTTTTTCTCAACTTATTTATCAAGTGGTTAGGTCAAAACTCAGTCTCCTGTGATTTTCTGCCAGCACGTCACGGATGGTGGGGTGCATCCTTTGTAACTGTCCCATTGATCTTTGCATGCCACCAAATACCTGGTCACACGTGACGTCCCAAATGTCACGTCCAGGCAGGAAAAAAAAAAATCTAAGCCAGTTCCACCCCAGGTGAAAACTGTACAAACTACGTAGCATTGTAGAGCTTTAAAATATCTGCATGGTAAGATGCTTGAATCTTGAATCAAGTGGCATGATTCGAGCATTCAAATACAGCACGTTATTAGCAACATAACTCGGTAGTCCAAGACACAGACGTAGCACTTGCTTTCCAAACAATATTAGAGATCTTAATTTGTAAGCAGCAGATCCGGAAAGAAGAACGCAACCGAATTCCAAAATGGGGCGCACATAAAGTTTATACATCATAAGCAAAGCTGCTCTATGCATCCCTGAATTTTTGTAACAAAACCAGCGCAACAATCCCATGGCGTGTTCTGCTTTACGAGTGTTTAATTCAGTTTTCTGTTGCCAATTTAAATTGTCCACATAAACAATGCCAAGATATTTTAATGATGGTACTTGCATCTGTTCGTGTCAATAATGAAGTGAAACAGAAACAGGACCTGATAATGGGAATACAAGTACGGCGCATTTGCTAACGTTGAGCAAGAAAAAGTCTGTCAAGCCATACCTCAATCGCAGCCAAATAAGACTGTAAAATTTGGTATAAAGTATTGATATCTCGGGATGATGAGAAAAATACGATATTGCCGGCAGAGACATCAAGGTGAACATCTTGATGAACTGGGATAGATAACAAAATATTAAATAAAAGTGGAGAAAGAATCTATCCTTGCGGAGCACCTACTGCTTGCTTATATGAGCCAGACGTAACCACCTCGTGACAACATAAGAATTGTCTCTTGGAGAGGAACTCCTGTAACCAGGATACAATTTAATTTGGCACATCACAGCTAACTAATCCAGAAATCAATATACCGTGTTAAACACTATCACAGGCTTTTGCAATATCTAATGTAATTAATGCAGAAATCTAACCAGATACTCCTGCAATTAGAATTCGGCTTTCCAAATCAACATTAGCCGACCATATTGAGCAAGCCTCTCTAAATCCTATTTGTCTTCAAGAAAGAATACCCTGATAAGAAATAAGTTTACTCAGCCAAACATGAATAATCTTTACAGTTTACTAGATTTGAAGTAAGCGAGATTGGCCGAATGTTATCCAGGACATATCCGAGACTTTGATTTTTACGTTAGCAGCACAACTTTCGCAATTTTTCGTGAGCTCGGAACCCGTGTGTACTGTAAGGAGCAGTTCAATATATTGAAAAGGTCATCGGGATAGAAATTAAACATTAATTTAATCATATAATTTGTAATCCGGTCAGGTCCAGGAGCCGCTTGATTTACAGTTAATGACATCCGCCAGTTTTGCCATAGTGACTATCCGAAAGTTCGATGTCGAACTTTTGAACATCATAAGTCTTAAACAAGTATGTCGAGGCAAGACATGCTTCAAGTCCTTTCACGATGTCTCCTAACAAGTCGGATGCCTCTTTAGGGATTGGTTGGTTGGATCCTAGGGGGATGGCTCAACCCCCTACGGGGGATCGGCCACGAAGCGTGCGGCAGTAGAATTTGTGAGAAAAATAGAACAAAAAATAAATAAAAAGAATATGCGAAAAAGATAATCTATAGTAAAGCAAAAATGTTAGGGGTAATTTTGATTTCTTTATGAAATACTAATAAAACGAGTGTTAAATAATATAATTAAATAAATACAGAAAATTTAAATGAATGAAATGGTATAGCATTGAAATTGAGCAAGTCACCACTCGTCCACTAAAGATCAACATACCTCTCGTTTTCACCTCGGACGCTGAGGAAGAGCATTCGGTGAGGTGCACAGACGAGCCGACGAACGCAGCGTAGCACAACTGCAACGTCACAACTAAATTTCGACCTGTGTGTGGTTTAGGTGCCCTTTAACAACCGAAGGCAAACTGCATATCTTTCTTCGCAATCAGGCATACAGCATAGACCTCATTCGTTTCAATAAGTAAAACCAAAAAACAAGCACCAAAACCGCGTGATGGATGATAAAGGCGCCTATGAACAATGGAAACACCCTCCCACGCATTCCTGGTAAAGATTAGGTTGCAGCTGCTTTGCACTTCACACGAGGGCTTCGACTGACGTCAAACGGCCCTTCCTTCTCCTCGCATTCAGTTCATTCTAAGAAGGCAGATGAACAGCGGGAATACAATGCACGACAAAAGGAACGAATTCGTCTTGCTGAAAATGGTCGTGGAACCAATCAAGGTCTACAACAGCGACCACAAAGATATTATCACTACCATATTACTCTAAAGTAATAATGAAACATACCCCTCCCTCAGCATGTGTGGTGTTTGATACAGCTTCGTTGGACATTCACGTTCGCAGGGCGGGATGGCGGCCAAATTTTTCTTTCAACGAGTTCGAAAAACAGGCGCGTCCCACGGAGGAAGGAAAAACTACACTGCTAATCTTTCCTTTCTCCATGAGCACGTCCACACTGTCCACACCCCACTACAGCAACCACAGCCACAGCGTCCACATGGACCATGGAGGAAGACATGGACAACAAAACGCGACCCACGCGCGTTCTGCGCCGTCTCGCGACTTGTTTGAGCGCAGTTTCGGTTTCGTAATAAATTTGCGGGAAAATCAAGAGTTTTTAACGTGATAGCGTTAAAGACCTCGTTTCGCAGAAATTCCGGTGTCATATGTTGTGGGCGAAAAATCCTCATCTTATCCGTGACCGAAAAATCCAGAAATATGCAAATAAAATAAATAATAAAAATATTGGGTTCGAGTGAGAATAAAACGCGGGGCCCTCTGTGCGTCAAGCAGGTGTTCCAGAAAACACTATATGAATGCATCAAAACATGGGATTTGCGCAACGAGTGGGTGTTTCTCGCGTAGGCAACACACTGATTCGCAACACCCTGATCGCCGATTCGCATTCTAGGATAGTTTGAAACGGCCAATGTTACAAGCACAATCGTCCATTTCCTTACGGCACGGTTGAGGCATGCACCGCGAGAATCGAAGCTAGGCTAGCACTTGAGAAGGCGATACGCACGGGGCCCGATTACGCTATCGCGTTCTACTTTTGAAGGCGAATTCTCAGCGTCCTCCAAGCTTTTTGTTGTCACTGGTGCCAGCATCAGTCACGAAAAGTTGTGGAACCAAAAAAGCACCGATCAATCCAGTTCGCTGCACCAGCGGTGGCGTCGAGAGCGTCGCGACGCTGGCGTTCAGCCTGCTCGGCGTCCATTGGCGGGAAAGAAAACCTTCATTTGTGATGCAGTGGCGCTCCCTCCCCTCCTCCTTTTTTCCTCCTCACTTTTCTTCCCCACCCCCTTTCTGTACTATACTATATATAGCTATGCTATGTTTTACCCTTCCCATCCATATCCTCACTTCCCTTTTGAACTCCCTTTTTATATTATACATTGCTATGTTATGCCTTACCCTGCCCCGCCCCCTGCTTTCCCTCTTCGTTAACCTCACATCCTCCACACCCTCACTCCCCTTTTCCACTCCCTTGCTATACTATACGTGGCTATGCTATGTTTTACCCTCTCCTTTCCATTCTCCCTACCTTCACTTAATTTCCTTTCCCACCCCTTGCTTGCTTTACCTTCCCCCTTCTCCTCACACCATCGTCCTCACTTCCCTTTCCTGCCCACATGCTATATTATACATTGCTATGCTATGCATGGTTTTTCCTGTGTAATGCCAAGCGACGACGTAGATGACAGCAGATGATATGAGACAGCAGCCCTGGCCGCTAAAGTGCTCCACACTTAAAATTGGCCCAGACATCAGTATTTCTGCAATGCATGGGTGCTAGCGGTGTTTGGAAGACAGACACAAAACTCTGCTACCTAGAGGGTGCACATAGAGTAACAGGGGCGTAGCCAAGGGGGGGGGGGGGGGGTTCAAACCCCCCCCCCCCGAAAATTTTCAGTTTTGCTTGCGTATATAGGCACGCACACATACAAACGCACGCACGAACATACATAAAGTATGGTTGAGCCCCCCCCCTGAAAAAAATTTCTGGCTACGCCCCTGTAGAGTAACTCTACTGGGTCTAGGGTGCCTCGATACCAGTGTTCCTTCATACCTGTATTCGCACAGTGCTTTGGCCACTCCCCCAGTATTCTGGGTCACCCTATAGTCCAGAATAACACCCCTGTGGCCTTATATTGCCCTGGCGAGCAGCTGCACATTTGGCTCGGACACACGTCATCTGGCTCGTATCAAGAGCTGTCTCCACGTTGTTGCAATGCGGATCGGAGCGCGGTGGCGTCCAGCTGAAATACAAACTGTAGAGGGCAACTATGTTGGCAAAATGAAAATGCCCACATATAATTAGGCACAGGCTTCAGGGGCTTTGTCAAATACAAGCATGACTTGCTTGAATCTGACCCCCGGCACGTGGCACGTTTTCTTTTTTCTTTCAGGGAGGGGGATCTTATATTAATATGGTGACTGATGATTGCTGCACAGACACTCATCAGTAATGGATTTATCTGCATACAGCGGACATACCCTAATTTTCATTATTACAAAATGGGAGAAGGGACCACGGTGGCACTAAAAGACTGGAATGGGAATGCACTGGTCCTCTATTCTGCCATCTTTTTCCATATGCACTTTCCGTGTAAATTAATGCTTACCAATCCTCCCACCCCCAATCATTTTGCCTGGTAGCCTCCGACACACCTAAATAAATCCTTCAGGGTTTCTTGATGCCAAAACTGCAGCATTACTAGCAAGCATGCCATAGTAAAGGGCTCCGGATTAGTTTTAAACACCCGATGTTTATCACTCTGTACAAAAATGCACTCATCCCAGCGTTGTATGTTGGTGTGTTTATGCAATGTAGGGTGTGTTTGCACCGCTGAAACATACTTCGGTATGCGCAGTTCATGATCTCTCTAACTTTTGTATCAACACCTGTTGCATATCGAAGCTTCGTGTAACATTCCCGGGAAGTGGATGGAGTACATTAAACAAAGCATACGGCCTCCATTGTGCCCGTACCTCACCATTCGCTTTTAGTATTGCATTGTACCTGTGCCATAAAACTCAGGGTCAAGCTGCACACTTTCTGAGCTTTTCATCCACTGCCATACCACATGTACTGTGGTACGGCAATGGACACAATTGTGCTACCGCCATACTACAATTGGACGTCCTGAGAGTATCTGCTATTTTCGGCAACTCAATGGATGCTTAAAACAAAAAATGCTCTTTAACCCACGAGTATTGCAAGTGGGAACCGCATTTCAATGCTTCTTGCACTTGCGTGGATTTTGACAGACCAGTGTCATATGTATTTATTAGAGCTGTGCGAATAGCAAAATTTTGGGTGCGAAGCGAATTCGAATAATAAAGATTGAGTGCGAATCGAATCGAATAATTTCGAATAATTTTTGAATATTTCTCAAACATTTTTCGAATAATTCGAAGTGAAATTACAGAAAAAGTTGCAGAGAATCCCTAAGTACGTTCTTATGAGATCGCAACATGAAAGTGTTTCTTTTCGCTAGGTTGATGAAGCGCTGGTGGGGTCATATTTCATAGTTGTCTTTCTTATCATGAATGAGGCAAAATGTAGAGGCCGAATTGTATTTATGTACATGATTTGGTGCAACCAAAGTGTTGCCGACAACACTTTATACGTGATAGGCAGAGACGCCATTTCCTCAGCCTCTCCTTCTCTTTCAACTGCTGTGGAAGGCCAACTGATGTGGCGGACAAAGGTGTGCTCCCTTCAAGTCCGGAGTTCCAAATCTGCCTCGTAGACGTCGATATATAAGAACATCTGAAATTTTGGATGCTAAAAAGCTTCGGCGTCCGATTTTTCGGACTTCCTGCCCAAATTTCAGGTCCAAAACAGCATTAATTGAGCCCCCAACTCTGCCACATCTTTCATCTCCATATTGGAACGAGCTGCCTTTCAAGCGGAGCTTGAAAGGCAGCTTTGCCGCAATACGGGGGCGTGATGAGGTGAAGCATATCGAAAATCTAGGGACCACTTCCAAACGGACGTTGACTGTCTCTTGGCTAAGTTCGACCGTAACGGACCTTGAAAGGCAGCTTTGCCGCAATACGGGGGTGTGAGGAGGTGAAGCATATTGAAAATCTAGGCAGGGCCGGATTAAATGTGTGGAGGGCCCGGTTCAAAAAAATAAGGGGGGCCCCTCCCCCCTCGCCCCGCCCCCTTTCTTTCCCACTTTGTCATCTGGTCATGCTTAAGACTTGACGCTTTTTAGATTTAGCTGCAACGAACACAAGCCATATTTATTCTAAGCCTCTCCGGATTGTGTAATATCACCTGGGCGTTTTCTTTCTTGCGGAGCACGTGGAGAGATTGTCATATATCAGGAGACGAAGACACATGGACAGCATTAAGATTTGTCTGGTTCCTTGGATCATATTGAAAGAAGACTAAACTCTGCGAGAAGTTAAGATGAAAAGAAGGAATGCATACGACACTTAGAAGTGCAGTCCAAGCGCCGTGTGTGTTTCTTTCATTTGTCTTAACCTATAGCGTTGTTTACCCTTATTTCAAGAGAGCACATCTTCCCTCGAAATTCAGGGAGCGCCTTTGTGAAAAATAGCTTCCTCTATCTGCTTCAGCTTCACTGATTCGGTAGCGCACGCTTTGGTTGCCTGCGTGCGAGCACTGCCGAAGTTGACAGGTGGGCCTTTTTCAGAAACTGTTCGCACGTACTTACAGTAAATACGCTACCAATCGTCTAGCTACTTTTGATTTCATACAACAACACACATTTAAGCTCTTCTAAGGCAGCATTTCGATATAGTGCTATTATGCATATTGTATATGCCTACTGATCACAACAAGTAATACAGATGGTTTAAAATTAAAATATCTTCAATATGGGAAGGGGGTGGGCCAAATAAGGTGGCGCCTATAAAAAATAAGATCCGTGTAGAACTTTCACAAAAACGTTTTTGATAAGACTCGAAAAACGACCACACATATTTTCATTTATGCACAAATCGGTCGCTTTTAAACATGTAATAGGGTTACATTTTTGCAGGCAATATTCACTTTCATAGGGCTATAGGAGAAGGAAACACATTCATTGCACACATCTTTTCTGCGTTTAAACTGCGGAATATCTTGATATTTTTACGAAATATTTCTTTTTAAACACAGTGTACAAAATTGGTGAACTCTTTCGCAGAAATGCAACCTTGAAATGGGGCATGTTCTCTGTTTTCATTATTCTTTTAAGTAGAGAAAGAAGGTATGTACGTTTCTACAAGCGTTTTCGTGTCTTTTGCTGAGACAGTTTGTTCATCAGCTCTTCAACATTTACCCTCCTAAGAACCTCCGTATCTACGCTCAGCAGTGACAAATAACTGAGGCGGCTGTCGGTCATCGTTGATAGAAGCCTGTTTTTGATCAATTTCAGTTTGCTGAATGATTGTTCACCAGTGCAATTTGTGACCATTAAGCAAAAAAAATTCTAAGAGCCACATGGACATCAGGGAAAGAACCTTCAAGCTTTTTACGAATTAGAAGTTCAAAAGGGTTAAAAGAAGTTCAAAAGTGATGGTCAGTTGAAGACCCCCACCACAACGCTCAAGCAATTGCGGTGAGGGTCTGCTGGCGGCCAGATAGTGGATATATGTTGTAGATATTTCCTGCGCACAACCTTTACCAAGTGATGGTCTCTTAAGTTTCCCTATATAACCACCAAGCAGGAATTAAGACAGAACGGCAATGCCAGAAGCGAAGAATCGAACCATTACTCCTTCGGAGTCCTGGCATAATCAGGAAGTTCCGTACCATACAAATATTTCATGGTACGTTGTTTACACTATAATGAAGGCATACTATAGCATACCTATGCGTCAGCTTCATACCGGTTATTTTCATTCAGCGCATTAAACGATATTTCAAACAGGAACCACTCTCTATGCGCCTTCGCATTGCGTGTTGGACCGTAGCTGCTAAAATCCTCGTCAGGCTGCTCTATGTGTCCATCCGCTGGATCAGCTCCTTCCCTCTACACGATGCATGGTCTTGGGCGAGTAAAAGGTTTTTACCACAGACTGCAGAACTGTGAGCTGACTTCAAGATTATGCACGTTATGCAATGAACAACCTCTTAGAAGCATGTATATTGATTATTGAAATAGACACTCTGTTTCTATCAGGGGAATCCAGCAGGAGGGTTAAACTTTTTCGAACAAAACAACGAAGTCGGCCATTTTTTCTGGCCCTTGGGGGGCCCCCTAAAACCGGAGGGCCCGGTTCATTTGAACCCTTTGAACCCTGGATAATCCGCCCCTGAATCTAGGGACCACTTCCAATCAGACGTTGACTGCCTCTTGCCTAAGTTCGACCGTAACGGAGCTTGAAAGGCAGCTTTGCCGCAATACGGGGGTGTGAGGAGGTGAAGCATATTGAAAATCTAGGGACCACTTTTAATTGGATGTTGACTGTCTCTTGCCTAAGTTCGACCGTAACGGAGCTTGAAAGGCAGCTTTGCCGCAATACGAGAGTGTAATGAGGTGAAGCATATTGAAAATCTGAAGGGATCACTTTCAACCGGATGTTGACTGCACTTAAATCTTTGGGAAGTTCGAATAGTTCGAATAGTAAAATTTCAGTGCGAATCGAATCGAATAGCAAACACTATTCGAAAAATATTCGAAATTTCGAATATTCGCACACCCCTAGTATTTATACCGCAATTTCGGGAATACACATTCCCATTTTTTCTGCTATGCCCTTCCAAGGACAAAGCACAGGTGCAAATGAGTAAACATAAAGAATCGCCACATTACGTGCTATTTGTTGTTTGCTTGTCAATTATGAATACAATAACTAGGTTCCATCAAGGCAACAACTTCATTTGATGAACAACCATGTTTACAGACAGCCCGAACTCGGGAAGAAAACAAACAAATTTTATTTCGAAAACAAAAAGAGGTCATTATGTCATAGCACAAGATACAAGACTATGCAGGACACCATGAAGGTATGCTATGTACAAGTGAGTGCATGGGGACTCAAGGTACACTTGCATAGAAGGCACAATTACAGAGTCTTAAGTTAACACTGCAAGCCTGGCAACACATGCTGTGTCAAGGTTTTGACGGAATCCCGCCTGGTCGGGAATTAACATCATAGAATTAAAAGGACACCGACCATGAAAAAGAATATGAAAAAAGATATATCGGGTCCCCTAATGGGAGCCTTGTTCCCAATGAAATCGAGGACGAGTGAAGCGACGTTTACGAAGGCTTTAAAATGTGACGTAAGCGGCAGGTGCAGATATGAGGAAGGGTTCTGTCATTTCGGTTCAATGTATTATCCGTCGTTTGAATCAGACTGGATTCTAAGTGGTGTCTTGAGGACCGTTTTTTCTCTTTTTCCAAAATCATGGCGTTATCCTAATCGATTTGATGGCTCAAGTTTTCTGCGTGCTCTGCCAAGGCATTCGAACACACTTTTTTCTTGTTGACGTCCGACATGCTGTTTTACCCGTCTCGACAATATATACACAATCACAGTCTTTACAAGGGATCCGGTAAACAACAAAAACTTTTCTTTTGGAAGCTTGTCTTTCACATTTACCAGGCGATGACGTAATTTCTGTGTAGGAGCATGAGCTACTTCAACGTCGTAATGGCGTTGAACGTGGACGAAACCCTCGCTCATGCCAGGCATGTACAGTATAGCGGCACGTTTTCTTTGGGAACACACGGTGATGTCTTGGCGGCTGAGACAGCTGGCGTTCCGCCGAATTCAACGACAACTTTGGGTAGCCATATGCCGAGAGATCTCTGTGCACTTGCTGTAGGTCAGCAGCCCTGCTTCTTGGCATTGTGCAGATGAGGTTGGTTCTGGCGATAAGCGAGGCAACGTATTGTGTGCAAAAAAAAAAGAAGACACATATACACCTGTTTATTGCCCAATAAGTTTGTAGAATAATGAAGCAAATCCACAGTATGTGTTGTATGTGTTTAATAAATAAGTAAAAGAAAGTATTTATGATTGGAATGAAAAGAAAGACAATTATGTCCCTGCAAGATCAGTGCACCATGTCTATTATTAACACAATAGCGTTTAAGAGCCCGTGTTTCAGAAATTCCGGTGTCAGTGTCGGCATCGTTGGTTGTAAGCGAAAAATCATCATTGTCCGTGACCGAAAAATCGCCATGGATGCAAATAATAAAAAATGATGTACTGTCGGCGGCAAAAGTTTGCGCGATCTGCAGCGCGTGGCGGAGCGACGGAAAACTGCATTGCTGCGTCACCTACACCCGCCACATCACGGTAGGTGACGCAGCAATGCAGTTTTCCGCCGCTCCGCCATGCGCTGCAGATCCCGCAAGCTTTTGCGGCCGACAGTACCTGAGGTGAAATCAAATCCAGGCCTTCAGCGTGACAAGCAGGTGTTCTACCACAGAGCCACGCCAATGCTTGGAAGTGCACTGAAAGTAACTTTTATGCTTCACAAACATACGGGTCCTGCGTACAGGTGTAACAGTACGAAATGTAATATCACAATAAAACATGGTACAAGTGTACATTACCACTGGGTGTCCCACCATGTGAATTTAATAACGAGTTGGTGGTTTAAAGCCAGCCACCCATTACAAAAGGCACACACATTACTGCACGTATTCCTTTACGAACACGTAGTGGGTGCATCGTAACTTCAAAAAAGTATAACGCGTGTAATTGCTGCTGGTTTAAAGCATGCCACCCATTACAAAGGGCACACACATTAGTGTGCGCATTCTCTTACACACATGTAGTGGGTACACTGTTTTCATAAAAGTGCTGTTGAAGAGGGCGGAAACCTTTACCTTTCGTGTGTCGTGCGTGTGTGTGGCTGGCTGGGCGAGTGAACGCAATGACAAGCGAAATAGAGCACGATGAAGATGGGGCTAGATATCGCTATCGTGTACAACTCTTAAAAGCGAAGCTTAAGAGTTGCTTAAGCGAAGCTTAAGATTTCTGGATTTCTTTTTATTTGAAAGAAGGAACTTTGCCAACATCAAAAAAAAGAAAGTCAAAGCACTCTTCAAAAATGTCCCAAAACAAAGCTCGACAATCAATGAAGTGTGTACAATATTCAAAAATATTGTATGTACTTCACCATTAAGACTTGTCTTTCGTTTTTGCATGAGTTCGCAGGTGGCGAACGAGCTGGCTTTTCTGTGAAAAGCAGGCACTGCAGTGTTCGCAGGAAAACGGACGCTCTCCCGTGTGGGTGCGTAGATGTCTAACCATATGGTCCTTCTTAGCAGATGTATAAGGGCACAGCCGGCAGGCACGTAGGTTGCCTTCCATGAAGACGAGCGACTGCTGTACCTGCGGATACCCCGACGTCACTGTACCTGCAAGGTCGCAAGGAACACGATAAGGCGATGTAAACAGCAGCTACTGCAACCCAATGAAGGGAGAGAGTTGCTCTTAGCAATCGAGACAGATTACCACACTTCTTGCAAAGACAGCGATAATTTTGTACTGTTGAACCTCATTATAGCGAACATTGATATAGCGAATTATCAGTAATAGCAAACTAAATACAAACTGTGGTTGGTCACGCTTCATTTCAGTGACTTTTATTATTCATATAATGAAACCAAAAACGTGAAAGCTGCCGCAATATCAGCTGTAATAAAGTATTTGGTTCACACGAGGCTCAAAACCTGAAAGGTAGCATGAAAATCAAAATAGATATAAAGGGTGTTAAAGAAATGGTTGTGATGTTAAAAAATGTGGTTAATACTGTGGTTAAAAAAGTGCTGGAAATTTTGGTAATACAGCTCAAGAAAGCGTATTTGGCTGGTTGCGCCATCTGAAGCGTATGAAGAGAATGATTCCAGTCTATTTAGTTTGAAATGTCACGAGAATACAGGTAAAGTTGTCTCATTTGTAAAGAGCTTGAAGCCTAGAATAATGCAGTTTTGTATCTAGGATTTCTGCATGATTTAGATTGCCGATTTGTTTGACCCAATTTTATCTGTAGTGTTACACTGAATATCAGACATGACAAACTAATTTATGGTACCGATGATACTTTGTTACAAGGGTGAACTGTACTACCCAATTCACATACCACTGTTACGCTAACATTTCAATGATGCCACGTCTCACACAAAATATTACTTCTCACTAGGGGATGAAAATTCGTCAACACGGGGTGTCGCTGCAGCCGACGTTCCAACAAGTGGACTTGTCTTCTTCAAGGCTGCAGTTTAGCAACAGCCCGTGTTGACATATTTCCATCCCTTCACGCTTCTACCTTCCTCCGAACTTTTTTTGATTTCTCTGTACTCGGCCGACTATGCTTAAAACATACTTTCTGCTTGCAATAGATAGAGACACAGATCAGATACAGCAGGTAGATTTTTGCTACTGTGCCAAAATGCATATTGCAGCATAACAATATCATAAACTGATGTTTACAAGCATGTCAAGTGTATAAAATAAATTACAAATAAAAAATCACAATGATAAAAAAAAGAGAAACATACATGGGTACAAACAAGGAATATGCACAGCATTTTTTCAGCATGAGTGAGATCACATTTGTTGACGAAGGAGCATGCTGCCAGATTTCTGAGCACTATTGAAGACGTAATTTTCATAGTAATAATAATTCGGCAAAGTTATCTTTTTGTCCGCTTTACTTTCTTCACATTTATATTCTAATCACTACAAATAGCACCCCCTATACTTTCCTTGGCATTGCCGTCAGTTCTCATTAATATTGTGTCTAACAAAGAAAAAAAAACGAGCCCTTAAAGGTAATCTTCTTTCCTTAATATGATTATGAGGCGTGCGCAGTGGGGGACTCCAGATTAATTTTGACCACCTGGAGTTCTTTAACGTGCACCTAAATCTGGGCACACGGGTGTTCTTTGAATTTCGCCCCCACTGAAATGTGGCCGCCGTGGCCGGGAACCGAACTCGCGCTCTAGAGCTTAGAAGCGCGACACCGTATGTGCTAGGCTAACACAGTGGTAGCTTAGCACTGTGGTAGCACTGTGGTAAATTTTCATCGTACACTACATACACTATTGCATAACTGTTTCTTGCCTTCTACAATGTAAGCTGAATGTCACTTGAGAGTGCTGAAGAAAATGCGCACAGCAATAAGTCTCAGTACCAGTGACACTAGCCCCCCCATGGATGCAAACTAATGAACAGATATATAAAGACAGGCAAAACTGCATGCAATACACCACTTTGATTGAACACAGTCTGCTAGCTCATCACATTGTTTTCTTTTACCACAGCAGCTTGACATCAGTCAGTGTCCTGAGCCTTTATCTCTTCCTTGCAACTTAATTAAGAAAATGGCCAAGCGTAAACAACTTTGCCCATACACTTGATTCCAACGAGAGAGAAGCATAGTGGCAATAGGTAAACAATAATATCACTGTCACAAAAATAAATCAACTATATGTATAACTGCTATACCATGCAACCAAGCTAGCAGGAACATAGGGTATTAAACAAACAGTTATGCCATTATCGCAATGATAAATAAATCACATGTCAAACTGGTGTGTTATACAAGTCTAACAGCAAGGAAGAAAACAGAAAAGGAGAAGGCAGTGAGGGTAACCAGAAAAACTTCCGGTTGGCTACCCTACACTGGGGGATTAGGGAAAGGGAGTAAAAAGATGAGAGAGAGGAGGGCAGGGAAGCTACTACAGCACCGTCCACATCTCTCGACGGCCCACAAGACAGTGAACGCACTCTTGTGCTTTTTGAAGACGACAGGCTTGTGTGAACGCCTCTGACTTGTGGTGCAATTCTGCATGCTGCAGTGAAGTCTAACAGCAAACACGCATAGGTAGTATAATAGGGAACAGTTATACCGCAGTCACGGTGCCAAATCAATCACATATAAAAGGGCTGTGTCGTGTAGCAAAGCAACATGTAGATGCTCTCTGAGGAGCTCAGGAAAAGCAGAGGAAGCGATAGGTGGACAGTCGTATAACTGTTGCAGCGGCAAATCAATTTTAATAAAGCTCCAATGCCAGGAAACAAGAGACATCAAGTGGGCACTTTCTGACAAGCTGATGAACTGGATTCCTGACTAAGTCTGAACAACACAACTCTTTGGTTGTTTTGTGGGAGGCAAGGGTAGAGTCTGTAAACATATAGACATCCCTATCAAAGCCAGAACACCAACAACACATGCTTACTGCTTCGAACTCCTCAAGTAACAAACCGATTGGAAAAATCCCATTTATTAATGTGCTCCCTAGATGGCCCTTTGAAACCTATAGTGTATAATGAAAACTCGAAATAAGAGGGTGGTTAGGGGGACTATAGTTAGGGAATCCCGAAGAAAAGCATATTCTACTTCCCTCCAGGTAATATTAGAAGCTCAAGGCCACAGCACTGCTGGAATTCAGGAAACTCAGAAACCTCACACAATTTATATGTGTCATTTATTGCCATTAATATATATATATATATATATATATATATATATATATATATATATATATATATATATATATATATATATATATATATATATATATATAAGGCAGCTTCACACTGGTGGTGCCAAGCCAGAAGGAAGTGCGGAGCTGGGAGGCCTTCCTTGTTTCTTTTCATTTTTTTTCTCTGTTTTTTTCCCTTTTTCGTTTCTGTTTATTTCTATTGCTTTCTTTATCTATTTATTTCTCTTTCTCGCTCCTATCTTTCGTTGCCTTTCTATTTCTTGCTTCCTCTTTCTCTTTCTGTTTTGACCTCTGTTTATTCTACCTCTTTTTTGTGTTTCTTTCTCTCCGTCTTTCTTCCCTTTCTTTCTGCACTCGTTCTCTCACCCATCAGAGTTATTGCATCCCACGCCAGACAAATCGGCACACGTGTTCTGGGAGCGAAGCAGAAGATGAAGAAGAGGTTAGAGAGAGAGCATGCTGGTTCGTGACGATTATAATATTTGTCCGTCACTAACAGAGTTTCTCTGAGATTAAACAGCTCCGGTGTTAAAATTCAAATAAAGTGCTTGATCTACAAAAGAATTCACGCACGTGATCTTCAGGGCTTGTTTTTAGCATGGGTGGTCATATGGTAATTGAGGTGGTCTCTTCGCGAAAAGGACGCATTGCAGAGGTCGCAGGAAAAGGGGCGCTCTCCTGTGTGGGTCCGCATGTGCTGGTTGAGCTTGAACTCCTGAGTGAATGCCTTTGTGCACAGGTGGCACTTGAAGGGGCGCTCGCCCGTATGTTTGTACAGGTGTCTGTACATGTGGTCCCTTCTTTCGGTCGTGTAGTCACACAGCCGGCAGGAATGCTGGCATCCTTGCACGGACACGAGCGACTGGTACAACTGCGGGGACGCTGACAGCGAGGAACCTGCAGAGTGACACGGAACACAAGAAATGTGTGGTTTTGAAGAAAAAAAAAACTTGACAATGAAATTACATTGATGAGAGGGAGTACAGACAGAAGAGATGCTCAATTTGCAACTGAGTTATAGTCGGATACAACTTAGGAAGTCAGGAGAGGCTCCGCCTAGACGACCGAAGCGCGGCAACCGATCACCTCCGCGACTAAAGAAATAGTCCCGCTCATGCACACGCCGATGTTCTCCGAAGGCAGAGCCACCGGGCATCCCGCTCATGACGACAGTCCCGAGTGTGCGACCAATGGTGCAGGCTTGTGTTCATCCGCCTTTGAGGGGGAATGTGCCGCTGCCTTCTAAAGTTGTATTCGACTATAGATAGGCATGAAATAATGCCATAGACAACAACCGCGCATGTTCAAGAACCTAGATAACACAAGAAATGATGCAAACAGTGGGCCCATGAAACACAACGAAGGGAGAGTGCTGCCCTCAGAAAATGAGTCCTATTACCACACTTCTTAGTATAAAGACAGTGATAACCTATACTACTCAACTTGCAATGTTATGCCAACAGTGCAATGATGCAGCAGATGTCACGCGAGATATTATCTCTCTGTACTCGGCCAACTGCACTTAGGACATATTTCTTGCTTTCAATACATAGAGATACGGATCAAATATAGTACACAGTTTGATACTGTGCCAAAAATGGCGGAAGTACTTCATGCATGCAATGGTACTCGTGCTATATGGCATAACATAATCATAAACTCATTTAGAGAAGTCACAATCCAATAAGAAGTCACAATAAAAAACAAAAAAATATGCAAGTATAAACAAGGAATACACGCCATTTCTTGGGTATGAATAGGATTACATTTTCTAGTGGAGGAGGATGCTGCCACAAGTACATTTATCCATAATTGTTTCTTGCTCCTTTCAATGCAGGCTAAATATGGCTCGAGAATGCTGAAGAAAGCACATTCAGCAATCAGTGTTTCTACCAGTGACAGTACTCCAAAAAATAGATGCGAACTACTGAACAGATATCTAGAGATAGGCGAAATTCCATGCAATACTTCAGCTTGACTGAACTATGTTGTCTGCTAGTGCATCACAGAGTTTTTTCTTTATCATGATAAATGAATACTGGTCAGCATCATGAAGCCCATTTTCTTTTTCTCACAACTTTGAAAAAATGGCCAAGCATGAACTTTGCCCATACAAGAAAAAAAGCATAGGGGCAACGGGTCATGTCACTGTCACAATAATAAAACCAACTATGCTATGTATCAAACTGATGTAACATATAACAGAGGTAACAGGCTCATGGAGCCTATAAACAAACAGTCATGCCATTATCACAATAGTAGATCAATAGCACGTTGAACCCCTGTATCATCTCACAGCAAAAAGCAATAGATGGTAATAGGGAAACAGTCATATTAGGTGCTATCACAGTGCTTAATCAACCACATACAGAACTGCTGTGTCATGTAACAAAGGAATTTGGAGATGCTTTCCGAGAAGCCAGTGAGCTGGAATCTTGGCACAGTCGAAACAATACGACTTCTTGGTCAATTTGTATCTGGCAGGGACAGATCTGGAAGAGGACAAAGATCACTGTCAATTCCTGTACAAACACTCGCGGTACAATAGTACGCCCTTTTTTTTCCCTCTGTATTGATGAAGATATACTAGCTCAGGGCCATGGTGCTGCTACCAATACTCGCAGAGCAGATAAGTTTTATCAGTGAGTGCACTGGTAGAGGTGCTTCTAAAGTAACTGAAGACCAAATCAATAAATCTAAATTTTTATTGAAGTGGTAAGCTGTCCTGAAGTACATATTTTATCACATCTGCTGCATAGTTCTCTGTGCATGTGTGTTTCAGAGAATGCCTCCTTTCCTCTCTGAATTCCTAAGTTTGTCTTTTCTTGATGTTAACTTAACTCAGTATTGTGGCATTACAATATTATTGACCGAGTGATTAAGAATTTTTTCGGTGGAAGGGCCATATGTGCTTTCTTGCATGCAGTGAGAAGGGTTCTGTTTCTGTTGGTAGAGTGTTGCAGTTCATTGGACTCCTCATATTGGTGCTCCATGTTGTGTGGGAAACCTAAAAGAAAAATTTCTTTACTTTGAAATGTTTCGGTTTAATATGCCATAAAAATCAACACACATTATAAGGTGCAATTTGGGCATAACACAAACAAAAAGAAAGGTTTTTGTCTATATGTAATGTGGCTGAGGAAACCTCACAAAGCATTTATTTGCACTGCAGTTCACGTTCAGTCAGTGTCCATTTCAATGGCACTGTCTTCAGACAGTCTCTTGTCGGAGATCTCTTCCCAAAGAAAGTCATCTTCATGGCCATCAAGTGTGCTTGAAATGCCGCATGTCTTAAAACAGCAATTGACGAGCTCCTCACCGATACTGGCTCAAGTGTGCACAATTAAATTACAAAGCACCACTAGAGAGGCCTGTTTCAATTGCCTGGTAACCATCACTTCTTGGGTCTCCCGACAACATTCACTCTAGGCAGCTGCACATGATCCAATCTTTAAGAAGGCGTGTTAATGGAAATGTCCAGTGGTTGCAACTGGAACGCCACCTTTCTCAGAACGATGACTAGTTCTGTGAGAGATATGCACAGCAGTTATTTCATAGAATTGGCTGGGTTACAGCTAGAAGCTTCCAACACGAATAGCGATAGGAACTCCAGCAGTGCTCCGGGTTGCCGACACCAGACTTCATCCCATCTAGCACCAATGCTTCATCCATCCACCCTTTCTCCCAGCATCACACAGCAACATTTCTTGGAAACTTTGTTTTTACACAGTGTCTGCTACTTAAGCATTATGTGGGGTGGAGGCTTGCCACCATCCGCCAAATAGGGTAACATAACTAGGACCTGTGTGTCTTCAATGCCACTCGACCTCGGTCAAAGCTTGTTTCGAGTTTTTCTTCCGCACTATGAGCATCACATCATGTAGAGGTACACCGACGTCCGATCCGCACTGCCGATGTGGCCCAGCTGAAAACTGACATTCTTAACGTAGCATTCATCGCATGTCGATGAAAAGCCACAAGCAGTTCTTCATAGATTTCGAGATATTTCTGCGATATTGATGCCCACCGACGTAAGAAAATCCAGTGCACGCACGTAACACAACACCCTGTTTTTACTGGCCTTGAAATCTTTTCCAAGAATGCCTTTGTCCCAGGAAATTTCTCTCGCCTCCGCTTGTGGCAGTGGGGCCTGATGAGGAGGGCCTTTCCTAGAGTATTCTCCCAGACAGTGTAATCAACTACCTCCCGGTACAAGAAATGCTGTCGTTGGAGAGCCAGCAACCTTTCAGTTTGTATACCACCCGCTACCATAAAGGAATTCAGTTGATCGTTTGATATACAAGAAAAATGCTAGTGTCTGACCTTTAGGGCATCTTCTTCCAATGACTGGACATATGGCTAATATAGTGGTCTCTTCGCGAAAGGGATGCATTGCCGCGGACGCACGGAAAAGGGATGCTCTCCTGTGAGGATGCGTACGTGCCGCCTGAGGTTGCCACTCTCGGAGAATGGGGCTGGACACGTGTAACACTGGAAAGGGCACTCGCCCGTGTGCCTCCGCAGGTGGGCTTTCAATCTCAGCTTATGCACAGTTGCGTATGTGCAAAGCCAGCAGGAATGCAGCCGACCGTGTGCGGACACACGCGAGTGGCACACTTCGAGGGAGCCCAACGGCAGAGAATCTGCAAAGTGACAGAGTGGACACACAGATAATAAAAACAACGGCTTGCGCAACGTTACGGTGCATGGATATTACATGTGGAAATTGAGGATGACTTCCGTGCTTCTTGACAAAGAGTGCGATTGCCTCATACTACCCATGTTACGTGTCAATAATCGGTGCAGAGATGCAGCACATGCCTGACAAACTGTTATTAAGGCGAAAGCCTTAGATGCCTCATCAAACGGACTCACGTGATGACGTCATCACACGACAACATTGCTTGGTCGAAGGTGGACTGATCTCGGAGGCACTGCAAAATCACGTGAGGTGTGGTGAGGCATCAATCACGTGAGCTTCCAATGCCTCCGATCCCAGAGGCAGTGCAAAACCACATTGGGTGCAGAAGGCTTTTTTTTGGGAGGGGGGTGGGGGTGGGGATGAATACAATCGACGAAGGAAAAGCAGCAGATGGCTTTTGCCTTCGAGTCACCTGAGGCAAGTGCATAAGGGATTGTGCTATAACTACCCTTAATACATACATTACAGCTCACAATACATAGAGATGAGTTCAGATTTAGCATGCATACAATGCATAAAAAAAACCATGAACCAAAGCTTGAACACATCAAATGTCTCAGAATACATAATTGGGGGAAAAAAAAGCATTTGCAAGTACATAAGAAGTATATACAGAAGATTTACAGGGAACGAATGGCATCACATTTGCAGCTGGAGAAGGGTGCTGCCAGATTTCTGTTCACTGAACAAAAAGTTGTCTCTCTTATTGAACTTACTGTTTGTTTCACGGCTGTTTTTTCTTTCAACCCATGCAAACTAAATGACACAACAGAGCCCTAAAGATAATTTGTTCATCAATCAGAATAGCTATCACTGACAGTACTATGTGTACATACACAATCTATGAAACCGATACGTAAAGATGAGCCTAATTCCTATCTCTAGACTACCTAGACTGAATTATGTTGCCACTGGTACACTGCAGTGTTTTCTTTCTTTACCAGTACAACAGCACATCAGTCACCATTACAAAACCATTTTCTTCTTATGATTTAAGTAGAATGGCAGGCCATATGAACAATATGTCCTTTACACTTTGTCGAAACAAGAGAACGATACAGGGGAAAAAAGCTTAACAGTTGTATCACTTTCACAATTGACACTTGAGTGAGTGCCCTCTCGAACACACTTTGCAACATCTGTAAGCTGGCTTTCCTACAGATATATTTTACAGAGGAAACCTCTTGTACCAAGACTGCTTTTCTCACTGTAAGTACATTCACCCCTCCGCATTCCAGCGAAGGTGCGCAAGCACCACAGAGACTTTTCAAAAATTACCGCGAGTATGTCATACTTCATAGTAAGCTCTACAGTGTAGAGAGAAACCAAAGAAAGGAAAGGAGGGGACGAGTATTGAATGGAAAAAAAAATTGTTTGCCTGCTAGTCTATCGTCAAGGCTGTTCGTGTGGAAAACAAGCTTGCTCATGCATGCGCATTAACTATTTTTCAAGGTGTGAACTGCAAATGAATCACATATCAAACTGCAATGTTACGTAATAGAGCAAAGAAGTTGGAGCTTTCTGGGAAGCTCATGACAGGATTCTTGGCAATGTCTGCACAACACGGCTCCGTCCACACTTCTTAGGATGCATGGACAGATCTGTAGGAGCACAGACGACGGATCTGTAGGAGCACAGAAGATATATATATAAGCTTAATCACCATGCACAAGCATTATGTGCATGAAGTGATGGGGATATTGGAATAAAAGCTCCATAGTGTCAGATATACAGTTCCTTCTCCCCTTGAAATCTGCAACACAAATAGGGTGATAGTAAAACAACACATACACCTAAAAGAAGCACTGCAGTTATTAATCCTGGTGGCATACTTTTCCGGAAAAGTAAATTAAGTTGAAATACTGTTTTGATAGTTGCAAATCAAGCAATAAAAGAATAAGAGAGGTAGTGGGAGAATTGTAGTCGGTTGATGCTGGTCGGAAAATCGTGGATACAGACGCACTCTCGCGCCGTCAACCTGATGTTGCCGGAACTGCGCTTTCGAACGGTTTGAACAATGATAACATTTGTTTGCGCTTGATGCAAATCGGAAGGAGTACTGATTACATCTGACAATCCGTCGATACTCCGTAATCGAACCTCGGTCCTCGTAGTGAAGAGCCGGACTCTTCGGCAGCACGCCACTGAACCCGAACGGGCTCCGATACTTGGAAGCCGGTTTATCGCAAGCTGAAACGTCGCACTGGACGCAACGCTAGACGCTTTCGTTTCGGTTCCGTCTAGACGGCACTTTAGCACTTGCTCCAATCTGGACTAAACGCTACACACAGCCTTTCTAACTACCAGAAACAGACAGCGTGCATCCCATTTGCGCACTCATAGAAAGGGGGAGGAGATGAAACGGAACACTCGATGCACAACACGGTCTTCATCCATGAGCCGTACTTAGCGTTTGACAGTCCGCACGTTTTGCGACGATCCCAAAAGCACCGCGACCCGTGTTGAACTTTGGCTCAATCGCTTCGCGCGTTCTCCCAGCTATCCGCGAGAGACTCGGGAATATCAAAAACATGTAGGCAAGTTTTACAAATAAGAGAACTAAGAAATAAGTGTCGACAATGAATGTGGCGCGCCGTCATCGACAAGCCAACAAAAATGTGATGGTGATGCACTGGCAGTGGGGATGCTGACAATGCCGCAGGTGCGGTTTGGGTTTCGTATTCTAACAAGTGGTGAACATTCGTCAGAAGTCTGTCTGGTTGGGAAGAAACTTATGGTTACAACCAGTGGCGGATCCAGAGGGGCGGGGGGGGGGGGGCGGTAGGGACGATCGCCGCCACCAAAGCCTGTGTCAGCACCCCCCCCCCCCCCCCTCCCTCCCTAACTTCAGTGCCTGACTCGACCACCTCATTTCTCAGGTTATCTCGGCTACCACTGCTCAAAAGGGGGAAGGAGGTTTGTCTCCGCCCTCTCCTCTCATCTCCTCCCCCCCCCCCCCCTCGTTAGGATGAATACACATGATACACATGAATGGATACACATGCATCACCTACAAAATATCAATGGCTAATATAGCCTAGAACATATTTAAAATCAATTTTAAAGTACGTGTCGCACAGCTGCATGCGAAAACACCCATCTCACGACATTGAAACCAATTGTTAACTTGGTTTTAACGTAAACAACCAACAGCCACCTGCGTCGCGAGTTTCTGTTATCTTTGCGAGCGCTCTCTTCTAGCAGACCTTTTCAACAGAAAAAGGGGGCAGCTCCTTTATGGACTTGCTTGGGAGTACAAAGGCCGACATCCTTGCCTCAGCAGTGCATTTTTGGGGGGCAACACACATTTCCACACGTGTTATATATATATTGCTTTATTTTGATGTATTCGGGTTTTAGCCACAAAGCTGTTAGCAACGCACGGCACAGACCGCGCCACAGTGTTTGGGAAGCTTTGTGATTGTTTGAGATCATTCTGTTAAGATTACGCGTAGGACATGAATAGTCAAGTTTATTCAAGAGCTTTTGCGAGCACAGCGATAACGTTAGAAGGTTCGATGACTGCTGTATAAAAGACAACGCGATCCGCCGATGATCAGATTACTTGACGGCCGACAACCATAGGTCCTCAAAAAGTGTGGAGCTCACTCAGACTCGCTCACAAAATATATTTTGCCCTTGGAGCTCACTTGGACTCGACTCACCAAAATTTTCTTCAACCGGACTCACTTGTACTCAGGCTCACTGAAAATTTTCCCAGCCGAGCTCACTCGGACTCAAACTCACCAAAATATTACTCACTCAGACACAGACTCACGGCTCTATCTGAGTCTCAGTGAGTCGACTCATGAGTCTGTTAGCGTATAATTGGCTGTTTAAACCAAGGTGTCAATGCTCTTTAACACCAATATCTCGCATAATCGGTGCTCTATTTGGTGCTTTTTGGTCTCGTACCTTCAAATATGAGCTATCAGTGGTTGCAATCCAGTAAGGACATTTTTATTGAAAGAGATGACTCACGCGAGATATTTTTATCAAGAACTTTCCCGTGAAAGATTTCGCCAGGAGGAGGTCAAACCCTCTGCCCTCACCCCCCTCCGCAACTCACGCCTCTGATCAATAAATATTGAGCAAGCGTATGAACGCAAGTGCGCTGAAGTGTGTGTGAGTCGGCGTGAGTATAAATGTGAGCCTACATAAGGCTGATAGTAATGCTGAAGTTGAGTAGGTAGAACCATAGGTCGGCAAATAAATGTGTAGCTCACTCAGACTCACTCAAGAAATCTATTTTGCGCTTAGGGCTCACTTGGACTCAAACTCACCAAACTTTTCCTCAACCGGACTCAGACTAACTAAGTAAGACTCAGACTCACCCGAACTCACAGCTCTATCTGAGTCTGAGTGAGTCGACTCATGAGTGAGTTTGCTGACCTATGCCGACGACTGTCCTTGCCACTATCAATGTACAGTATGAATCACTTGTACTTTTCATTTGCTGGGCACAAGTTCACCCATATAAAGCGCCTGTGTTTCCCAATCTTGCTGCAGCCTTCTTCACTGTCACAACCACGTGGCAATATTTACAACATCCCAAAGGGGATTATAGCAGCACCCAGGGAGCCTTCGTTTAAAGTTGTCCAACGCGGTGCTCATGTAAACGCGGCTTTGTGCGCTCACGTAGCCAGCTATGTATACATGAAAACCATTCTGGGTCCTGCCTCGCTCTGCGCTCTTTGAAACCGAAAATGCGACTGGGCGCTATAAAACTGTCTCCAAATAATTAACCGTCGCGCGCTCAAGCAAACGAGGTTGCCAGCCCGTGATAAGTGGGTCGTTAAGTACTTACTGCAACATAAAAAACAAAATGTACAATTTCTTTTGTCAGTACTCTTTTAAAACAAGACACATTCTAAGCCCTACAATGCTGTTAATGCTGAAAGAGGGGACAGAGGGCGGTGAACATTGTTGAAACTGTAATAACAGATGGTCGTTCCGCTATTGTAAGAATGCCTGTGGAAGCACGCTTGACTGCAGCCTTCGCTGAAACTGGGCGTGCTGCTTTTAAAAATTTCTAGGTGTGCACTTGAAGCATTTAAAGATTCTAGACTGCTTGCCCAGTTTTTCAAGCTGCAAAAGGCAAACGTATTGGTTGCACTATCATGAAGAGTACAGTTGGCAGTGTTTAATAACATGCCAATATCTGCATCATTACTGCATTTTTCCTTTTTGTGATGTTAAAATAGTTGTGTCATAACACTGAACTCCCTCCTAGAAAACATGCACTTATTCATTGTAAATACAGCCAATATGTCTACACAAGGTTTGAACTAGGTATCAAATAAATGTTATTATTTGAATTGTATGTGGTTTGAAAATTCGCTATTTAGGCTCATTCATTCTTTCATACCTCGAGGGTGCTGGATAGTATTACGTGCGTGTTGGGCAATGAAACCTGCAATTGTTTTTGGACATGTTATATGATCACTATTTATGGCCTTTATTATTGCATACAATCTCTTATAACATGCCAATGCAAACAGAAAGGGCATTCTACTCGTAATAATAATAATTGTTGAGGTTTAACGTCCCAAAACTGTGATATGATTATGAGGGACACCGTAGTGGAGGGCTCCGGAAATTTCAACCACATAGGGCTCTTTAACATGCACCTAAATCTAAGTACACGGGCCTCAAGTATTTTCACCTCCATCGACAATGCCGCCGCCAGGATACGATCCCTTTACCTTTGGGCCAGCAGTCGAGCACCGTAACCACTAGACCACCGTGGCGGGTGCATTCTACTCTTGTGCCACATTTAGGAAGCAATAATAATAATAATAATAATAATAATAATAATAATAATAATAATAATAATAATAATAATAATAATAATAGTTCCATTCGTGTTCATTCTGGGTATACGACATTTGAACAATTTCGGCAAGATGATTGATGGATTGGTGTGACGTATTTACTAATGCCTGATTGCACGAAGCCAAAACACTTATAATAGAGACAAGACCAGTTACAATTTTGCCATGAGAAGTGAGAGGTTAGGTTAGGTTTATGGGGTTTGATGTAACAGAGTGACTCAGGCTCCGAAAGGTGCCATTTTTGACCAGATGGAGTTCTTTAGTGGGCACCAATATCGCACAGGACCTCTAGCATTCTGCCTCCGTTGAAATGTGATGGCCATGGCCACGATCAAACACACATCTTTCGGGTCAGCAGCCCAGCACCGTAACCACTAAGCCACCGCAGCGGCATGAGAGAGAAGTAAAAGGTGAAAGGTTACGCTCAAGTTTTACAGCCGCTGACATTTTATTTCTGTCAGAGGAAGTAGGGAAAGTCAATCTGGAAGCAAAGGCCTATAGAGAGAGAGCTCAGAATAAACATCTTTATTATGCAAAAGTAGCTTCGAAGAAGCGTCTTAGCTGGTCTTCGAACATGAAGCTGGCCAAGGTTTTCTTCCAATGCTTGTCAGCGTGGCAAAGATTGGGGGGCCTTAGCGGTGAATGTCTGCGGCCTGCAACTATTCAAGCATGTTAATAAGGTTAGCTTGATGAGGGTGGGAAAAGGCATTAAAAATGCGGGCTAAGGTTTTGCAAGTGTGTAATAGGCTATACTTAGTTTGTGTTGGCAAGGGCTGAAACCACAATCCTGACAAGATGACCAGGTACTCAATTAGAAGAATTAGCAATGTTGATAACCTGTCCTAACTATGTTAGATAACACAAATTTAAAGGGACACTAAAGGCAAATCTTAAGTAGACGATGATTGCTGAAATAACGCTCCAGAGACCTCGTAGTGCTTGTTTCGTACCAAGAAAATGCTTATTTTGAAATCATGTTTTAGTGGTCCGCACGGCGTTAGCATACTTCAAATCGCCAGGAGGCCTGAAAAGGCCTCCTGAAGTAGCATTTGCCTTGCCCAATGTTGCCCACCTTTACTGCCCGGCAGCCAACGCTGTGGTTTCTGCTCTGAAGGGCACATTACAAGCCTTGTCAAGTTGTGGTTGATCTCGTAATCGTCTGCACGAAAGTGCAGCGAGCACACACGCAGATTTCTTGGTTGTTTAGCACACTGTCGCAGAGGCACGGCACTCAGCCACTTTGGCGTAGGTTTATTTGCGGCAAAGATTGGAAAGTCACATTCGTTTCTTTGTGGCAGCTGCTGTTGCTCAAGCGGTGCACACCATTCAGGCATCCGGTAACGTAACAGGGACGCGGCATTTTGTCGAATTTTCCGTCAGAGCGACTTTCACGAGCGTGCAAAGCACACGCAACAGTACGCGATAACGAAACTACCACTGAGACGCGACCGTGCGAGCGGAGAGGAGCCCGGCGAAAACGGAACTTTTAAACCACCTGCGCTGTTCTTCTTGGTAACGCCAAGTTCTTTTTTCCATGAATGAAACAGAAACGCACAAGCAGCAAGTAGTTTGAGTACTAGTGATTAATTGTCCTTGGGACTCTTGACGTCATCGGGCTCATTCAAAAATGTCCCACTAGTGGCAAACAACGTGTCCTACATTTACCTTAATTTCTTGATTAGTAGAGATAATACTGACATTTTAGGCATTCTTAAGCATTCACCTTTCACTCTGACATAACTTATTATTTTCCTGTAGTGTCCCTTTAAATATGTGGGATACCTAATTTATATAATATTCAGTCAGTTCAAATACTATTAGAGTTGTCTACAGGTAGATATGTTTATGCAAACATAGGCTCTTCCAACTAGACAGTGGCATCAAGTTATTTAAGAAGCTGCATGACATATTGCTAAATATTTCAGGGCACATTGTGACATATCACATGCTGCTGGATTTAAATTTTGCAAGAACTCCACACACCTGAACTTTAGGGCTTCTTTGAATGACTGGACATGTGGCGATTGAGGTTGTGTTTCTTCGTAAAGGAAGCATTGCAGGAAATACAGAAATGCCGACGCCCTCCCGGGTGGGTGTCGACATGATGGTTAAGGTTCCTTCGATCGGAGAATGTGGCTGGACACAGGTGGCACTGGAAGGGGCGCTCACCCGTATGCGTGCGAAGGTGTGTTTTCATGCGGTGCAGGCGTGCATTCGCGTAACCACACAAGCGGCAGGAATGCAGCCTGTCGTATGTGGACACAAGTGACCGGTACTGCTGCAGCGCTGCTGGTGTGAAAGAATCTGCAAAGTCACATGAAGAACAAGAAGACGATGTAAATGACGAGTTACGCGATATACTGGAGCAAGAGCGCTGCACTTGCCAATCGCAGAGGGTTGCCATGATTCTTTGCAAAGCACGCAATAGCGTTGTAGTACATAACCAATCAATGTTGCACTGACTGAGCAATATACGCAGCACATATCTCCCACAAATTCTTACCTCTAATTACACAGGTAACTATACTTAAAACGTGCACTAATTCTTATGGTAGTGATGGAGATGAGATACTGAATGCAATTTTCATGTTATGCCTAAATGGCAAAGGCAAAAATTGTTTTTATTTATGCGAAAGACACACCTATTAAAAAAAGCATCGTGATTTTTTTGTCATAAAAGTATTCATGCCAGGGGCACAGCCAGAAATTTTTTTCGGAGGAGGGTCCAACACCGTATATGTAGTTTGTGCATGTGTTTGTATGTGTACACATGTATATACAATACAAAATGCGAAAATTTTGGGGAGGGATTTGAACCCCTCAAACCACCGCCCCTGGCTATGCCACTGATTCATGCAATGCAGCACAACAAAAGCACTGAGGTGCTTGAACACATCAAGTGCACGGAATAAAATACAAATAACAAAAAGGTACAAAAAAATATGAAATTCAAAAGGAATATGCAAAGCCTTTCCAAGGCATGAATAGCATCACATTTGCAGATGGAGCAGGATGACACCAAATTTATGTTCAATAAAAAAAAAATCTTTCCTCTACAATAGCACTTTCTCTATAACTGTCTTTCCTGGCTTCAGTAGTATGTTAACCGCTAGAAAGCATTGACGTTACACAAATCATTCATCAGACTACCACTGACACAGCAACAAACAGGTGCCAAACTTGCAAAGCAAATCTCTAAAGAGAGGAACAACTCCACACAACACACCATGCTGATTGAGCTATGCAGTCAGCTAGTACATGACAGTGTTTTTTTTACCCCGACAATCAGACGTCCGTCACTACTGTGAACCATCTTTCTGCCCTCATGATTTCAGCATAAGGACAGGGAGAGCATGGAGCAAATTGGGCATCCCACTTGGTCCAAACTAGAGAGGAGCACAGGGCCAAAAGGGAAGCAGTCATATCACTTTCATAATAACGACTAAACCACATATCAAATGACTGTGTTATGTAACAGAGCAAATAAGTGGATGCTTGGCAAAACAGAATTCCTTGCAACGTCCGCACACACAAACTTGGTCGTTTTGTAGGAAGCACGGTGCCATCTGCAACAGAACAGATATAACTATAAAGCCAATGCGAATATTAACACACAAAATTTTGTACTCTTTGTGTAGATAATCAGATTTATGCAGGAAGCATGGCTCTACACTTTATAATGTAATACAGCCCCATATATCTGTCGGGAGTCTGGTGAAAAGAAAGACATCTTCTCAGTCAGTTCAAGGGTAAAGAGTAGTCAGATTTTTAATGATAAGAAAGACAGGTCCAGCTAGAGGCAGGGAAAGGGCACTGGAGTCTTGGGGGGGGGGGGGGGGGAGTGAGAAAAGACTCACTGATCATCTACACATGTACGCATGCGACGCATATCTCGACTGCATTTGCCGGCACTACTGATGTGTGCATGCATACGTAGAGCTGCCGCTGTTGGCAACACATGTTACTAACAGCGCGTAGGAACTGCGGCAGTGCTCATCCGAGGCACGAAAGAGTCAGTCATCCTGCAAGACTTGCGGCAAACTATTCGCGTTCCCTGGAATTCCGATTAAGCTTCAGCCAAACATGAGTTCGACGGCACGAATTTCGTAGCAGTGCACACGTTACACACACCTTTGTTCAAGATGTGCTGCGGTAGAACCTAGGTAACGAAAGTTATAGTTAGTGCCCTGGCCCGCGGCAACTCCCGCAACTCATTGCCTCGCACGCCAAAACAAGAGCGAACCCAACACCACGAATGCGATGCAAAATTCGCGCGTGTGTGAACGCGCGAAACGACGGAACGTGAACAGTGTGACGTCACATCCGTTAAAGAAAAGTGAGTGAAACCGTCCTCCTTTCTTTTCTTCTTTCAGTTGGCGCATGCGCAGCGGCTACGGACACTACGGACCCCTCAGAAGCTTCGACGTGATGCGTGTTTTGGGTGTTGTGGAGACCGTGTATCGCCGGATGAACTCTCGTGGTGTTTGAGACGCCTGAGTGACAACGATAGACTGTGTATGTGACACCTCCGTCCGTCACAGCTGCGAAATCGGTGCAAAAAGTGCGGGATATCTTAACTCGTGGATGGCACCTGGACGGTGACTTTGTGCATGTGTTGGCGGTTGGGCGGCCGGTAGGTATAATCCATTCTGCGAAGGTAACGTATGGGCGCTTCAGTGTTATTTCTCACGATTGAAAGAAAAAAAGAAAGAAAGAAAAAGCTTATTACCTTCTAGCTAGGTCATACAATCTGAGCTGGTAACGTGGCAAACACGGTTTGTCCGTGAAAAGTACGAAAGTACAACGGTTTCGTTTTCCCGCACTAACATTTGACTTACTAAAACTCAAAAAGTAGATTTCTGCTAGAAGCGGGGCTTGAAAAATAGTGGAGGAGCGGGCCTGCCTCCTCAAGGTTCCTGACAACAAGCCAAAGAAGTTTCCCTTTACAATTATTACGACTGTTTAAAAAACCCTCATAGATCTTTAAGCGTCACCACTGCGCTGTCTGTGCGCTATGCTAAAATAACTTCACATCTTGCTACCCTTTCCTTATTTTTTGTCAACTGACTTCTTACCTGATCTGCATTTCTTGCAGTGCATGCATGTTTTTCCACGTATCCTTCAAACATTTGCACATTCAACAGGGACTGCATCAGTCTACACACTTCACCTCCGTCAGTTACCAGACATCTATGCAACTTTGCTAGAGTGTTGCCCCTCACCTGGTATGCTGTAGCTGCAGATGCATCTCTCTTTACCATGTTTTTCTTTATTTCTTGTATGTCGACAAAGATGGGGAGGAGCCGCATAAACACTTGCCCAATGCATAAAGGTGTACATTCACTGTTTTAGCCTTTGATTACGCAACCTGTGTGCCAGGACAGTACCCAAACAAGACTCGCAGAGAGGTCGTATGCAACAAAAGCTAGGCACACGTCTGGCGCAGATGTGTGCCTAGCTTTTGTCGCATATGATGTGTGCCTAGCTTTTGTCGCAAGGATCTGGCTTCATGCATATCCTTTTGGATTGTACATTATGTCACAGTTGTGTATCCTTCATATTAGCAGAAATGTTTTATACATGGTTCTTCTTTGATGATGCCTTCTATGTATTGTTCCTGTGCTGTGTTTGTAGTAACGATCGTATTTTTCGTGTCAGCCTATACCATACAAATTTAAAGCCGGACTAGATATGTGCCATTCTGGTTCCACTTTTCACTATGCATTGACTGTGTGGTCTTTTAGTGCATTTTTGTGAGTCTCTACCTGTAGACTACGAGAGGGTGCCTTTCAGCAAAACTTTGAAACATCTGTATAGGCACCGGGCGGCCGTCGTAAGGCGCCAGCTACGCCTCTCCCAAAAAGCGCCCCAAGCGGCGGCAGAGACAGCACTGGCATGTGAAGCAGACGACGCGGAGCAGGCTCTGCTACTTTCGCACGTATTCGAAGAGAAGCGCGGCGTTTCTTTTTGAGCAATTCGAAGCTGTATGCTGTTGCGTTTCTTGCCGAGAGGCAAAGAGAAGCGGCAGCAACAGTGTTCTTTTGAACAATGCACGAAGTGTTAGACTCTCGGACATGTGTTCAGAAAACGGGGCCCGTCGTCGGGCTTCAGGCAGACTCCCGCGCAGTCATTTGCGGTAGTGGACGCGTTTAATGGCCGCCAAGTCATCTAGAAAGAATGACACGGTGTCCCTCTCATGTCCACACCGATAAATGCTGTGGGAGCATCAAACTAGTCAGCTTCTTTGCGTGGTGCTGTGCTTGTAGGCGTTTGTTTTCGTTCGGAGACGGACCAGAGGGGGCACGATGCCTCCTTCCTTTCGGGACCGCAAATGAGGCAGGCCCGATTGGCGACACGATGTAAAATAAGCATCTTTGCATTTTAACTGCAGAACTCGCTGTTCCTCACTATTGTCTGGAAGCCCCCGGCGCGAAGGCGAGTCCTGACAGCGCAAGTGCACCCATGGCACTGCCAGTTTTTTTGCGCAAGTTTCAAAGACTTGACCAGTTGGCGTACGCGTTTTCGTGCGTCTGCTCTAAGAAGGGTCTCCGCTTGCACGAAGCAGGTCACGTGCACGACATCACAGAATATAAAGGCGACAACGAGTGCGAATAGCGTTGCAAGTGCGCCCCGCAGACGAAGCTTAACGAGATAAGCTACGATGTGGAGCTAGATGTAACTAGCACCATTTCTATTTTTTAAATGCGAAGCATTTCTTAGCGAACCCCAGGCACTTTGAGCGTTTCTATCTAGGTATCTGTTTATCTAGCCGCCTACGTCTGGGTGCTCTCGTGATCGCCTCCTTAACTTGGTGTAGACCAAAATTGGCATGGGAGGGTAAGCGGATTTGACGAATATGACTGTCTGCTCATGACATGAATAAAGTGAAAATCCTGTCGCGTACGTCGTGAAACCCTTTCCCCAGACACGTGTCGCACATACCCGTTTACCACAGGCATCGGTGTACGGGTATGCGCCACAGGTTATTGACAGTTTATATCTACCCAGGTACGGCGAGAACAGACATTGGTAATTTTTTTTTAATTTCGAGAGTTTGCCCAATGGCATACATAGTTAAATATACAGATAGAGGCCGGCTTCCACTATATACATCAACAGTGCTCTACGGTGGGGCCCATAGAGCCACAAATCATAATCCGGTGGTCTTGTCGGATGAAGGCCCACTGTTCTCAGGTAGCGCAGCCTATCTGATTAAAATGCGAGAGCGTTAAGAAAAACCGACAACGTCAGCGTTGACCCAACGAATGCAGAGAATAAAAATTAGGATCCCAGCAGGAATCGAACCCAATGGTTCTGCGTGGCAGTCAGGTATTCAACCACAGAGCCACGCCAGGTCTAGAACCTGCTTTGGAAAAAAAAAAAAAAAAAACACCCTATGCAGGCGTAATGTCGGTGCAACGTCAGTTGTGGTTGTGGTGCTGGCTATCTAATTTTATAACAAAGCAATAAACACTACATATGTACTCCTATGATACAGGCGTCATGTCAGGTTAACGTCTGTGGTTCCAGTGTTTGCTCTGCTTTTATAGCAGTGTAATGAACGGTGTATTTGTATTCCTATATGATACAGCAAGCTAAATTCAAGCGTTTCTCGACTCCGGAGGAATACGCAAACGAAAGTTACGTATGATGTTCACATAATCGCACCGTAAAGTGCACTTCAATGCGAAAATACTGACGTATGTGCTGTAACGTGGGTGCTGACGTTACGTCAGGCCATAAGTTACCCTTTGAACGCCAGTGTAGTCGACGTGCCTGGTAAGACCACGATGTGTACACAACTACTGCACTTACAAAAACACGTCGATCCACCTCGTAACGCTTGGCTCAACACCAAAAAAAAAAATGCAGCATAGAACTACTCGCTGACTGCTTCGCATGAAACCGATTCCCACAAGGCGTGGAATCTGCCGAATATTTAATACCTTGTTATTCTGTCTACACGTTAACATTGTCTCCCAACATTTGAAAAGGATACCCTACGTCTCCTATTCGATTTTCGGCTTTCTTTACGCAGTGCTTGGTCGAATCGCACATGCTGTTCCTCCGGTGTACATCGTGCAAACTCCTGTTCCCGTTTCGCTTTCCTTTTCTTTTCGATGCGTCGCCGATTCTAATATTTCAACAGCTATCCTCAGTCTATGTATTTCATGTAGCTTGACGCAACGAGGGCCGTCGTTAGCAGCCGGTGCGCGAACAAAACCTTCGGGAACGGCGATTGCAAACGGGAACCGATGGAACTGGATCTACTCCCCAGCTTTATCCATGTTTGCATAGCTGTTTGTGAAGCCTACAGCGCAGCCTGTCTGCTCGGGCTTGGTTCCCGGGGCCTTTCGGCAGCGCAGGACACAAGCGACGAGAGCACAATGAAGCGCAGCTTACATCCAGCACCGCGTTCCCGCAGCAAGCGCCTGCTCCTTTCTGGCACTCACATTCCATTAGTTCCGCACCTCCACCGAAAGAGGCGCCACCAGTCCAAACTCGCCCCACGCCCGGTGCCTATGCACTGATGGCTCTGCATATAACAAATATCATACAGGTAGCAGCAGTTGAAGCCGGGAGACATGCATATCTTCTAGCAGATTGGCCAAGTACTTCAGTCTGGGCCTTCTTAATTAAGGTCATATTATGATGCCCCATGATCTTGGGTCTTGGTAAATGGTCACGTTGGCATTTCATTGGGCCCTCGTATCTCCTGTAAAGTAAAATAGCACATAATAGGGGCACGAAACAGCTGAATAGTGCATTCAGGGTGTGATTTCTGAGAAAAATGTTTAAAATTCAACCTCAACCGAATAAAATGCATTGTTTATACACGCTTATTTTCATACTCCCCTACAGCAAGGGCTTAATTGTGGTTGAAATATTGAGAGCAAAGAGCTAGGATATTCTTGTCAACATTGACTGAAATGCTTCTTTTCAGAAATATGAGCGGGAAATCACATTCGAGTTAAATTTCTTGTTCCTATTCACTGTTAGGGACCCATGTGGATGCCGCACTCCATGCTGCCCAGACACTGTCATCTTATACTACAACTTTTAAGTGTATGCTTATGTTTTCAGTTCATGGATTTAGAGGCCTTGAATGCCAACAATCTAAAAAAAGTGAAAAGTGACAGGAGAAGCAAGTGATTAATTTGAAGTCTGAAGCTGAATTAAGTTAAACAGTTCCATTAAGTATTGTCTAAAGCTTATGTTGTGTACCATGTGACCCCAAGTGTATCTGATATGTATGGATAAATTTTTCTGCAACGTTTCTAACTGGCAGTCATTTTGGAACTTCAGAATTCTGGTGTGTCAGGAGTTCTTTATTTCTGGTTGCGCCTTGATATGTGCCGTGAGAAAACAGTTTGGATCACTTTACAACTGCAGCATGATTATATGTATTCCAGTCTGATAGGCCAACTGATATAATAAGTAATAAAATGCTTCTATTCTGAGATAAATTGATGATAGCTTACTGTACATGAAACTAGAATTCAGATCCATGGCTTTACTTATGCCTTTCTATTGCAGCATACTTAATGATTCAGTGCTTCATGTGTGTAGGTGTGCTGATTTTAGGCTCCAGTGTGAAACTGCACAAGATGTGTCATGTGTGAATTACCAGCTTCAAAAGTTGCACTGAAATTGTGAGGATTTTTACTCACAATCCAAATTTTCATTGACTAGCACTTATTTATTTTCATGACTTCAAGTACTTCTTGAGAGTTTCGTACAGTTGACGTTCTCATACATACATACGTTTGCGTCACTTGAACGTCCTGGTAAATTTTGTCACGTTTTTGACATCGTTGCTCAGCCAACTGTAATGTTTTAGGTAATAGCGACAAACCTTTAACTTTTGAAGGAGTACTGACACGATTTTGAGACACCGTAAAAGAGACGATTTTTGTTTCCTTAGTATGCAGTGTTAACACTTTCCACAAACCACGAGCAGATGCCGGATCTGCTGCTAGTACTTCGCGAGTTTCTGTTTCCCCTTGATGTCGCACTGCGATGACACGTCACTGAGAAGCTGCCCCCTCAATATCGAAATCGAAACGTTTTTTTTTTTAAAGTAGCAGTATTAAAAAATACATTAGTGCATTCCCAGGCACCACAATACTTTTTTAGGGTTTTCGACACTGTGTTATTTAGAGCGACAATCCGAAAATACTTAAAATTCGTGTCAGTACTCCTTTAATATGCGTAGCATATACATTAGCCGAGAAAAAAGCACTAACAGTTCAAGCAGAATCCAGCTAGCACGACTGTCTTGCAAGTGAAGGGCAGGCGCACCGCAGTTCCTTGGGCAGAGGCTCCATTTTTTCTTAGGTTGTAATCGAGTGTAGTGTAGACCACATTGTTATTCTTCAGCCATAAGAACCAAACAGAAATGTGCGGTCTTGCATGCGTATCTTGGCAAGCATATAATGTAGGAGTTTGCGCCAGCTAGTATTTATCTTTTGCATTGGTTGTAGCTGGAGCTGCAGTATCTTTCATTCCAACATGGCCGGCCGGCTTCAGCCAAAACCTGCGTAATGAATAAACCATCTTCCTTTCCCTGAAGTCTTTTACAGTTGATAAAGTCGAGGGAATTGTAACCGAAATAAATTATGATAATGGTGATATTTGCGAGTTTAATGTCCAGGATGCTGGCTTAGTGAATGAAGCTTAATTTCAAGGACTGTTAATTTTTTCTGAATTATGGTGTGCCAGACAGCTTTATCGAATGTTGTGTTTGGTGACTGTAGAAAGCTTTCATCAGTACTCGCCAATCATACTTTCGATGCATTTAGAAAATACTGGCAGGAACATTATGCACTTTTTGTTCAGAAATAAGGCCAGTGTGGCCAAAGTTCAGGGTGGAGAAACATTAGTGCTCGAAACAATAACGTTTTTTTATATAAAGAGTAATAAAAAGTATTCCATTGTCATGGTGGTGCGTTGGCACAAATAGGTGAATAATTGATCATGCCAAGTACACAATATTGCTAATACAATGTTCAGTGTAGCTTCATGCCGTCAACCTAGAGGATGTCTAATGATTAAAAAATGATAAAGTTTCGGCGGGTGTGCTGTTAATGCTTGTGCTGGCCTTGACACTGACGTCTGTGCTGTTACAGGTGCATCAATACTTCCTACAATACCTGCAACATACTGTGTTGTTTCGGGCTCTGCGAGGAATCCAGCTCAACATATTATTCTCAAAAAAAAGCTCTTGTTTGCTTTGTTGCGTGACACAGCTGTTTGATCTATGACCGATGTGCTGACTTTACCACCAGTGGTATTCTCCTGCTGAACAGGTGTAATGCAAATCTATGTGCTGCCCCCTAATTTTACCGAAATCTTCACCAAAAAAATGTTTCATTGAAGTTTTAGCTATTTAGTTTTCATGTTTTAAAAAAGAAACTCATTGTGCTATCAGAGAATGTAGCTCATTCATGGTAGTGTATGAGATGGGATTTATGTCGTTCTTGAGAATTGGTTTCATAGTTTGTGCATTTGCGTGTGTTAGTGTCATTGACGTGAAGACTACACAAATGGTAGGTTGAATTGACAAAATTAGAATTATAATGTTAGGAGACCCAGCAAAAAAATGAGAGTGTGATTGGCAACCGGACTCTAGAATCCGTACAAGAATATGTATGTCTAGGTCAGTTACTAATACTAATTAAAATGAAATTCACTAGGCTGGAGTGCTTACTAAAAACATTTCCAAACCATGACAAGCAATTTTCCACTGTCCCTAAAGCTGAAGGTGTACAACAATTGTATAGTGCCAGTACTAACATCTGAAGCAGCGGCTTTGCGAGTAACAAGAAAACTCGAGAAAAAGTTGAGAAGCACTAGCTTGTGATGGAATGGAAAATTATAGGCGTAACATTAAGAGATAGGAAGAGAGTGGAGTGGATAAGAGAACAAACAGGGACATCAAAAAAGTGAGCCTTGGCAGATTGCACAAGGAGGACAAATAACTGATTGGTCAGTTAGGGGAGTCTGTATGCGGCATGTGCAGGTTGTGAACTGTTATTCGATAATTTTAACAATTTAAAAAAAAAACATTTTATACGTGATCAGCCTCGAGAAATTCGTAGCATGGCCTCACTCGTAAACTGTGCAATCCAGGGCCCTTTTGCCAAAGGACCTTGGCGAGCAAGAAGCAATGTTTAATTTACACTGCAAGTAGTCATTGTAGTCGTAGATAGGGATTGTAGTGGAGCATCATTTCATCCCATATCTGTCATGTTCATTGTGTATCTCTGTAACTATGTCGTAATTTAACACCTGTAATGTATTTTGCAATTTCTGTGACAAGTGACATACAAATGACATACAAATGAGGGCTTGTCGTAGTACATATATAACGAGTGCGCATTTTAGTGCCACCACCCGCCACGGTGATCTAGTGGTTATGGTGCTCGACTGCTAATCCGAAGGTTCTGGGATTGAGTCCCAGCCATTGTGGCTGCATTCCGATGGAGACGGAATGTTAGAGCCCCGTGCACTTCGTTATAGGTGCACTTAAAGAACACCAGATGGTCAAAATTTCCGGAGCCCTCCACTATGGCGTCCCTCATAACCATATCGTGGTTTTGGGATGTAAGACTCTTGTGTACAAGAGAAATGCGCGACACCACAAAGACCCCAGCAGTTGTTATTATTTCAGTGCCAACTGTGCTTCAATGAATTTGTTACCGGTACCAACTTCAAGCGGCATGCACACAATGACTAAGCAGGATGTCCGTTTTCCGTTGTGCACTGTAAAACATCTTTTTTGTAGCTGGCATGTTTCTGTGTGCAGAGCATAAAACGATCAAGCAATGCACACAGATTGTAATCTGACCACAACCATAGCCATAGCCAGAGCTGTAACAGCTAGCAAGGCAGATATGCTTAAAGGGACACTAAAGGCAAATAACAATTTATGTCAGAGTGAAAGCTCAATGTAATGCAACTTCTAAAACGGCAATATTATATCAACAGCAGTGCCCTGCTTACCGAGAAATTAAGCTAAATGTATCACATGATGAGCGCCACGAGTGGGACATTTTCGAAGTGATCCCGATGACGTATGAGAGTTGCTTTAATAAATCACTAGTAATCAAATTAGCAGCAATAAAAAAAGAACCTTCCGTGCATCAAAAGACGTAATAAAATGCTGTTCGTTTCCGTTTGATTCATAGAAAAAAGAACCTCTGTGGCGTTGCCATGGTTCTATAAACGTTGGTTGCCATGGGGAACGGCGCGCGTGGTTCAAAGGTTCCGTTTTCGCCGAACTGCGCTTCGCCCGGCGCCCTGCTTCGCTCACGCGGTCGCGTCTCAGTGGTAGTTTCGGGATCGCGTACTGCCGCGTGTGTTTTGCGCGCTCGTGAAAGTCGCTCTGACAGAAAGTTCGACAAAATTCCGCATGCAACGACGCCGGCACTACGAGCCCTCAGCAGCATACCGCGTTCATCGGGGCTCAAGTCACTGAATTGGAGCCCAGCGTGGAGCCAATGTCTCGTTGTCAAGTTCTCCGTCCACATCCACAGCTGCAATGTGCCCGTTATGCCTCTGTGGAACGCTAGCACAGGCGAGGATTGATTCAACCGAAAGCCGTGAATCCAAAACGATAACTGGCTTTTATTTCCTCTTGTCTAGGAGAGACAGGGATGCCGGAGCGCCGATGGGCCCGGGAGAAGGATATGCCTGCGCGCGGGCAGGCTCCAGTTACCGCGGCACCTGACGATCTAAAGGCCCGAACACACGTACGCGTTGCAGCGCGTCAACGCGTGACTTTTTGACGCGGCGTCGCGCCCTCTCCCTACGGGGAGAGAGGGCGCGCGGCTACGGGAAGCTGCGCGCCCTCCCTCTTCATAGGGAGAGGGCGCGACGCCGCGTCAAAAAGTCACGCGTTGACGCGCTGCAACGCGTGCGTGTGTTCGGGCCTTAAACACACAGTGGCAGGGAGTGGCGCGCTGATAGCGTGCACCACATCGCTCCCTCCCCAGTGAGTTGCTGAACGTGAGTTTTAAAGGTCAAGGCGAACGGGTACCATGATGCGCCTCCTACTACGCGTTGTTCGTGATGAAGTAGCAGTTTCTGATGTTGCTCCGGTGGGTGGTGCCACGACACCCGGAAACGCCTGTTCTGAGTTCTCAATATGGGCCGGTTTCACGCGGTCTGTAGAGGTCACCTCGCGTCGACCACGGATGTCCACCGTAATTTGCTTGCTGGAGCAGGTGAGCACTTTGAATGGCCCATCGTACGGTGGCGCCACCGTACGATGGGCCGCAGGGACTTTAATGGGCCGCAGTGACGCGTCATCTCCAGCGCTGGAGATGACGCTGATGACGCGTCACTGGCGTCACTGCGTCGCGCCGCACAAACACATGGGAGCATGACCACAGTTCCGGGTGCATATAGGTCGGTCACGGCGTCGGTTGACGAGGAGGCGTGGCACGAAGCTTGCCAATAATGCCGCGTAAGCGGCTGGCGTAGTCTCCGGCAGAAATGGTCTTTCATCTTCACCACGTGTGAAAAATTCGCCAGCAGGCGAAGCGTGGTCCTGTAGACCAGCTCTGTGGCACTGCAGCCAATATCAGATTTCACTGCTGTTCTGATGCCAAGAAGGACGAGCGGTAGCGCTTCTGTCCAGCTGTGCCCCTCAGTTGCTTTCAGCTGGCGGTGAAAACGTTCCACCATGCCGTTGCTCTGCCCAGGTGAAAATGTGCAACTGGGAATCCAACTGGTTTCAACTGGTATTAACTGGGATCAAATGGTCCCAGTTGCAGTCCAACTGGCCCCAGTTGGAAACCAATGGGTCCCAGTTGATTCCAGTTGCAACTGGTTCCAGTTAGCAGCTGGTCCCAGTTACAACTCAACTGGTTCCAGTTGATTCCAGTTGCAACTGGTTCCAGTTAGCAGCTGTCCCAGTTACAACTCAACTGGTCCCAGTTGATTCCAGTTGCAACTGGTTCCAGTTAGCAGCTGTCCCAGTTACAACTCAACTGGCCACCAATGGGAACCATGACCAGTTGAACTGGAAGCAGCTGGTCCCAGTTGGAAACCCTAACCAGTTATATTGGAAGCAAGTGGTCCCAATTGTGCGCTGCCTAAGGGGGTGTTTTACCGAAAATAATGAAAATAGGTGTTTTTCTCGAATAGTCAGGCCTTCACCAAGTGCCCCCCCCCCCCCCCAAAAAAAAAAAAAGATTCCTGGCTACGGGCCTGATAGGCTCCAAATAAACAGTGATTCCGCTTCATTAACCGCGGTTGAGCAGAGCACTCGATCGGCTTCTCATGTTGAAACGAAGATCATGATCGAGCGAGGGTGACGAGACACACGTGGCGCAACGAAAGGGTTTTTCAGCGCCGCTTTACCGTTCGGAAATACTTACCGTCGTGGTTGGCACGTAGCTTTTCTAATCATGTCACTTTGATAATCTAATCACGTTAACGTACGCTGTCAGCAACTGCGTGTCGACCACGACAGTACAGTGTCTCCGTACCTGCCCTGCGGTAAACAGGCACTGGTAAACAACGCTAAAGAAAAATGTGCAAACGCGCGATGCTTGCGAATGAATCACAACACATCAGCGCCTAAATAGCGAAGGTGTTGTTAAACACCATAGAATAATAACATAGAAACTGCCATGAGACCGCAACCGGCATAGAAACAGCCGATTGACCAAAAAAGTGAACCGGTGCGCGACGTGGCTAACGTGGCGCCAGAGATGCTGCGTGGTAATTGTTATGAACTTTTTTTTTTCACGTTCCTTGCTTCTACAGAATGGTCCTAACCTTAAAAGAAGCTTTGAATAATATTTAAATTTACAGCAATTTATGCTAAGCAAGACAAGTAGCGTTATAAAAATACAGGCGAAAATAATGTGGTGCAAACAGGCGCAGACGTCGTGCGTCCGGCGCGCCATCCGCGCTCGCCCGATACGAAGACAAGCCGAGCTTGCGGCCAAGCCAGCCAAGCTAAGCCAAATAGTTAACTCGGCGCACGCTTTGTGTAATCTCGACACGTAAGCCTGCTTACACGGTGTTTGCTTTAGTGTATTTCCGCGACGAGAACGTGAAGGCTATGTTCAACGTGCACCATAAGAACTCAGCCACAAATGTCTTGGATTATGACTCTACAAAGTGGCACCAAGAATAATGGCAAGACGAGCAACAAGCTTACGTCAAGGCCCATGTGCTCCGATTGTTCGGTGAGTTGAGTGCATGGTATTTACTCTTATTTAGTCTTTGTTTGATATTGCCCTTATTTTTTGTATTAAAAACGTGGGACGAAGCAGAAGGATCGGGAAAACAAGTCCCTCGTCCTCCGTCTCTGGTATCTGATGACAGCGAGACCAGCGACGCTTCAGTTCAGACGCTTTAATGGAGGTTGAATTATTGCACACATATATTGTTGCAGTTTGTTGTTGTGTTTGACTCTATGCACAAAGAAACATAAGCGTAGATCAGGGCTGAAGGACCGGTGCCCTGCTCGTGAGTGTAGTTGAAGTCTCGCAAACCCTTTGTGTACTTTATGCTCAGCGTGTGTGTTGAGCCAAAAACGCGTTTATCGCCTCTTAATAAAACGCTCTAGTCGATGCGGTGTGTGCGTTGGCGTGCGCACCAATCGGCTTATCAAACTCGTTCAACATATCATAAGAACGATATAATTCGTTACAAAATGTGCGTAACATATGTTCATTGGTGCGGTTTATTAATGCTGTTGGCTTAATTGCATAAACATGTAACGTGCAGCACGTGTTTTAGCCAACTCATTGCAGCCTGACTGCTGTGTTGGGCTTGCAACGATATGGAAACTAGGCTGCCTTGACTACAGTCTGTTATATCTTTCTGACTGCCTCATCGTGAATCTACCATAGCTTAATTTAATTACTTCATGCCATCTTTAAGTTGACATTTAGTGGCATGCTCTATGCATAATAGTCACCACCATCCCGAAAAAGATAACCATACAGATTGTAAGTGATTATTTAAATAGTTTGCAGTAATTCAGTGTTTTGCAGTTCATGCTTGGGTGAATCTCAAAGAACACAGGACGCAAGCATGTAGACAGGATAAGGCACCACTCATTTTTTTTCTTTTGCCCTCTCTTCTAATTTCCTTCCTCGATTGCCGCAAAATTTTGCAGATATGCTGTGTTCTTTTACGCAATAAGCAATAGTTGGGTGTGTAATATTTCACTCAGCCTTTCGCAACATTGTGAACATATGCGGTGAATCACAGGTCTAGATAATTTTTCACTGTACCCCCAACTTTGTACACATTGCTATCAAAGTTAAAGTTCAATAAAGAAGTGTTACAGTTTTTCTGATTTCATGGCTCTGTTTATTTTCAGAATTTTGGAGGCATTTCCTCGAGTGCCGCTGCAGCTACCCAGAAGAAAGTGACACAAGACATAGTTGCCTTGGCAAAATGGTCGCCGACATCATGAAGGGCCAGCATAAGCATTTGTAGTTTTGATTATGAAATATATTTGAACGTATGCCTCATTCATCCACTGTGATTATCATTGCATGGGCGCTGCTACATTGCAGGCCTTCTGCATGACGACGGGACACCCATGAAACACTTACTCAAGGCTAATTCTAATAGGGCAAAAAAGGACAATCGGACAAGCGGGCAAAAAACAGTGACAAGCTGGGACCAGCTGCAGTGGGGAAAACAACTGGGACCAGCTGCAGTGGGGAAGCAACTGGGACCAGTTGCAGTGGGGACCCAAACTGGGATCAGCTGGGACCAGTTGCAGTGGGGACCCAACTGGTCCCCGCTGGGAATTGTTCCATAAACCATTTGAACTGGGACCAGTTGGGACCAGTTGCATTCCCAGTTGCAAATTTTCACCTGGGTGAGGATGATAGGCAGTCGTTCTGATGCGAGAGGTGCCTATCAGCCGTGTTATGCTAGCAAAAAGAGCAGATTCAAATTGCCTTCCGCGGTCAGTTGTAACTGTGGACGGTGCGCCAAAGCGAGCAACCCAGTTGTACAGGAATGCATATGAGCGATTGTGTCAGCAGTGATGTCTGCGATGGGCACAGCTTCAACAGCGTGTAATTCTGTCCACGCAAGTGAGCAAATACGATTGGCCATTGCAAGGTGGCAGGGGTCCCACAATGTCCAAGTGCACGTGATCAAATCGTGCGTCTGGTGCTGGGAACCTTGCCAATGGCGTCATGGTGTGGCGTTGAACTTTGGAACATTGGTAGGTGATGCACTCTCGCGTCCACTGTCGCGAGGTCCACCTTGGAGAATATTGTAGCGCCGTGCAAGTTGGTCGTGATGTCGTGATGTGAGGTACCGGGTCCGGTACCGTTGCACGGTTTAGGACCCGGTAATCTCCACATGGGCGCCAGTCCTCTGATGTTGCCTAATTGGGACCATGTGAAGTGGAGACGCCCAAGGGCTTGATGACGGCTGGATAATACCTAGCTCGAGCATGTGATCGAACGCTTGGCGGGCCAGGCGCAGCTTTTCTGGAGTCACCAACCCTCAACTCCGACAGCTATCGCTACCGTCTCCCTCATCCAGCGCCGTGGTCTGGCGTGGACGGGAGGACCATGCAGTTGTAGTTATATGATGGAATACGTTATGCTGAACTGCAGTGTCCACTTGTGGTTGGTGCATCAGTTCTGGAAATTCGCTGAGTATGGCAACAAAGCGCGATATTCCTGTTGGTTCGACCAAGGTAGGGCTTAACGGCTGGTGATTTGTGGGCTTGCCTTGAGCTGTCGTTTGCGACACAGGATCGTAAAGGCGTTGGTTGCGTATGTCAACTAGCAGACCAAAATGGCGGAGAAAATCTGCCCCGAGGATTGCAAATTTTACGTCGGCAATTATGAAAATCCAGCGAAATGTTCTTTTGAGGTCTAGGTGGAGCGACAGCGAACGATGGACCGTATATGTAGCAATCGTGTTGTTGACTGCACGCAACGAGGATGAGCTCGGGCGCCTACGGTCAGCTGAAGACGCCGGGATTACGCTGACCTCTGCGCCTGTGTCAACAAGGAAGCGGACGAACTACGGTCGGTAAGAAAGAAAACTGAGGGGCGACTTGCCATCAGTGTCGCAGCATTGGCCGCCCTCAATGCTGGCGTCTGGCATTTCCCGGATACTCACAGGGCGCAATACATTTGCGCGAGCATCGCCATGTTTACGGTGGTACCAGTACATCGTTGACGCGGCTACTGTGTTGGTGCAGGACGTTCCTTCGAAGGGCGCGAGGCGCTTCCTGCAAGGCCGCCACTGTATCGGTGAGGCGCGCAATTTCTTCGCGGAGCTCGAGCAAGTGGTTGGGGGCGGCGGTATCTCCAGTTGCACGGCCGTCAGGGACGGGGGTGCCGCCGCCATGATTGTGTCAGCGATGGCAGCCTTGCCGAGGTCCTTTCGTCCACCGTAGCAAGGGCCACCCGGACGTTGTTGGGGAGGTGCTGAAGAAATATCTCGCGCAAAAGTGTACCGTCAAGGCTTGTACCACTTCCAACAAGTCTTTGCATGTGCCGCAGCAACTGGGTCGGTGTGCGGTCGTCGAGACCGACTGTGTCGCTCAAAAGTTGCCGCAACCGTTCGGGTTCCGATGGAGTGAGGCGCCGAATGAGTGTGTCCTTTTCTTGTAAGCATTCTCCGCAGGTGGGGCGAGCAGCAGATCGCGGACCTCGCTGGCGGTCCTTGTGGGCAAGCAGCTTATGACGTGGTGGTAGCGCGAGAGGTCGGCTGTGATGCGTCGGGCGGAGAATTGAGCCATTGAGCCTCAACTTGCATAAACCAAACCTCGGGGTCTGTGGGCCAAAATGGGGGAAGCTTCAAGTCGACAACAGAACCGGCAGGCACGTCGGTCGGTGTCACTTGCGTGCTCATGTTGGGTCACCACTGTGGGACGCTATAGCGCTAGCCCAAACGATAACTGGCTTTTATTTCCTCTTGTCTCGGAGAGACAGGGATGCCGGGGCGCCGATGGGTCAGGGGAGAAGGATGCCTGCGCGCGGGCAGGCTCCGGTTACCGCGGCGCCTGACGGGGCGCGGCGGCAGGGAGTGGCGCGCTGATACGTCTATTCACCATTCTGTGCAGCAGAGGAGTACCCACTACACTTTTGTAAGGTTATACGTGCACAACGTAGCCTTAGATGCCCAACTTCTCCACAAGAAAAGCAAGAAGACTGCAGTGAAGACGAAGGCTTCAGGCAAGTACAGACAATATCTCTTATTTTATTCACTGCACGCTTAATTCAATTAAGTGAGTCCATATTGTAAAAAAAAATGGTAATAAAGATTAACAAGAATATCTTAGCAACTTGTGGTTTGCATGCAGATTGAAGATGAATGTCGGGATTGTAGACAAATTTCTTTGGGGATGGTGGTTGTCTGATTTTTCTTTATGTTCATGTGTGCATTTGTATGTGCGCGATATAAAAAAAAAAGTTCTCCATTCACAACCAGTCCCAAGCTAGAATCTGAGCAGGAGCATCTATACCTTCAATTGATCACTAAAAGGGTTGTTGAACCTTTCTGGGATATATGCTGAGAAGCAAGACAAAATAATGGTAACATTTGCGTAATGGAGGAGGGAGGGAGCACCTTTCTCTGTTGAAAAGAGATGTGCTCTGTACATTTGCACAGGAGTGCAAGCGCTGTTCTCATAGCCTTGGCAGCGCTTTTTTTTTTTTTTCGGGGGAGGGTTTTGCGAACAGCCCAGCGGGGATTGTGGCTCGCTGTTGAAAAGGTGCGGGGCGGTTTGATAGACAAAAATTGACAAATTTACCCGGGAGTTGAGATAACGCTAAGTAAGAAAGAGGAGGTTATGTGGAAGAGATTACAGAATGGGCATTTTCTAAACTCTACGGCTAGTGGCATACAGATCAAAGCGGAGATTTGATGCGGCAGCAGAAGTATGACAGCTCGCACCCTCCAGAATCTTGGGAGGCTGTCTGCATCCCAGACCCCAATGTTAATTAAACAAGACATCATCGGTGCAGTGAAGCCCTCAATTGCTGCTGCCGCGTCTCATATATAGTGTGATTCTTGAGTAAAAGGGAAAAGGCGCTAATTTCTCCCATGCGGCGACACGGCTAAGCGCCTTCAGGGGTAGGGGATGGGGAAAAAACAGAAAAGTAGAAAGAAATAGAAAAGGAAGTGATAGGAGGTCGACAGGGGCGACAGAAGAAGTGAGAAGAACACAGTCGTCCATCTGACGGTTTGGCAAGCAAGCGCTCCTGCCTACTGCCTGGACTCGCTCTCCTGCCTGGACTGGGCCTCTACATCAGCGGTGTCTTGGTGCATCCTCCCGGGGGGTGTGGCCAGAACGGGCGGTGCTGAATTAGGCACAGCAGCCTAATGTCTGTCTCGTCTCCCGGCCAGGCACATGCTGCCTGGTCGGCCTCCTCATTTGGCCTGTGTGAAAGGCTTAGTTCGTGGGGTGGACTCGAGCCTTTCTCCGCCAGAAATTTTAGAGATGTTTTCTGTAGCAGGAGCGGTATCAGTTTTCCGTTGCTCGCGCACAGTTGACAACAGAAAGATCCCGTCTGAGTCGGTGATAGTCACGTTTGCGGGTACGACTAGACCAACAGAAATCAAGGCGTGGCCACTGATATATCGGGTAGAACCAATGTCTCCTCGTCCACTGCAGTGCACTAAATGCTGGCGTTACGGACATACCATCAAGGGATGCAGGTCAGTTGTCCGGTGTCAAATGTGTGCAGGACAACATAGCGCTATTGACTGTGCAGCACTGGAAAGGTTTTGTTGTCTGTGCAGCGGCTCTCACGCAGCTGATGATGGTAGCTGTTCTGCGAGGGCCATAATGGAGATCATTGAACAAAAGAGATGTTCTAGACGTGAGGCTAGAATTGCCATTGCGGAACGGTCTCGTGGGTACTCCAGTGCTACGACTCGTTTTACTCAGGGCATCGATTCTTCCCTCTCAGATAGCCTCCACCATTGAAAAGGACGATGACAAAAGTAATAGAAAACCTCTTTATAACACTGACAGAATCATTGGCACAAATAGTGAACGCGCAGATGTCTCAAATCCTCCTGAATGCTAACCATCCAGCTGCGACCTCTCCACTTTCTCTGTCAAGTAAGGAAATTAGTCCAGGGTCACGGGACTCAGCCTCCTTGGAAACCAGCCGCAAGATAATAATAGCTGCTGAAGAGGACTTACACTCTCCAAAAGCCGGTCCGTCGAACAGTAGCCGTAAGGTAATTATACCCGTTGAACAAGATCCAGATTGGAACTCCGATTCAGGTTCCCAGGACTCACAAATGGAATTGGAATCTCGAAACATGAAACGGCGTGCGTCGCCTGGAGCGCAAGGTTCTCCAATGAGCCCAAAAGTTAAGAGTAAAAAACACCAGAAGGAAACCGCATCAAAAAGAGATTTCTTGAAAGATAGTATACTGGAGAAGGCAGTGAATACTGCCGGACTTTTGACACAATAGGCGGCTTAAAATTTTTACAGTGGAATTGCCGTTCAATTTTTTCTGCAGCTGCTGATTTATTTTACATGTGTAATCATCATTCCCCTGATGTTATTCTTTTGCAAGAAACTTGGCTTTCGAAAGAAAAAAGTGTTCATCTTAAAAATTACCGCACATTTCGTTTAGACCGGCCCTCTCGGGGTGGAGGATTAGCAGTATTTATTTCTTCACAAATTGCTCATCGAGTTAAAATTACATGTCGAATAATGAACTTAGAGAGTGAAATTTTAGCTTTAGATATCTCTCTTCCGGGATGTCTTCCGTTTTCGTTAGTCAATGCATATTTTCCTACAGGTGTTCAAATTCTACTGTTATTGATTCGGTGATATCTTGTTGCAGGAAAGAAATTATATTGGCAGGAGACTTTAATTCTCATCACATTTCATGGGGTTTCAAAACAGACATGAGTGGCAAGCGTTTGTGGGATTTGGCTTCCAAGAATAATAATTTATCATGCATTAACAAAAGAACACCCACGTTAGTTTGTAATCAGTCCCGTTCTGTGTTAGACCTTACTTTCTGTAGTCCTAGCCTCTCTATTTCTACATGGTCTACATTGAACTCAGGTACAAGTAGCGACCATTTTCCTATATTGTTTGAGCTTGTATGCCCATTGACTTCAGTAACCTGCCATTCGATTACTCATGTAAATTTTAATACATTTCAAAAACTGCTACGTGCGGCTTTGTCGAAACGGACAGACGAAAATGATGAGAGAAATCCCATAAACTTTAGTGATATTGTCAAAGAATCGTTAAATAAATCTAAGTTCACAGTAAAGGTCTCTATAAACGAGATTCTTTAAATCCATGGTGGAACTCAAATTGTTCACGTGATTACAGGCTAAGAAAAGCTGCGTGGCGAAAATTGCTTTACAACCAATGTCCTAGAAATATGCGGCTGCAGTTTTTAAGAGGACAGTCGCCACTGCGAAGGAGCTCGGGTTATGATAGCCAACGTTCAGAGTTCCTTTCGAAGCCTGGCAACAGGAAACCCCTTTTTAAATTTCTTAGATCTAAAAAGATAATCCCTTCCCCCATAAACATCGAATCGGTAGTTTCAACGCCAAATGAATTGGCTAGTTTTCTTGAAAATATTGTGAAAATATTGCTTCACGACTGCTTGTTCATAGGAATCATACCTCTCACAGTCCCCTGTCAAAAGTGATGACTTTGAAGAGGTCACTGCTTCAGAACTAGCACAAGTTGTGCAAATCTTACCTAATTCTGCGCCAGGTCCTGATGGCATTACTGCACCGGTAATAAAAATCATACATAAGGTTTCGCCCCAAGATTTACTTGAAATCGTTAACCACTCTGTTAGAAATGCTTGGATCCCACCTGATTGGGGAATTGCGAAAATAATTCCTTTATTAAAAAAGCAAGGCTCTGGATATACTTTAGATAACATCAGGCCTATTTCGCTCACTTCTAATCTGGTAAAATTAATCGAACGAATATTGCACATTCGGATAGATAATTGGTTGAATGAACACATGATCTTGAGCCCATGCCAAATTGGATTCAGGCGGGGTTGTTCCATTTGGTGTGCCCATGTTGACTTAGAAAGCAGGATACAACTAGCCCGTGATCAGAAATACTTTGCCGCTTTAGTTACTCTGGATATTGCAAAAGCTTATGACAGTGTAGAACATGTTAAACTAATAAATTCGCTTACATACGTAGGTCTGCCACATTACTTCGTTGCATGGGTACACTCCTTTTTGAAAGACAGAAAGTTTTATTGCTCTCAATCTGGTATATCTTCTTTAAATTATAAACAAACTAGAGGTCTTCCCCAAGGATCGGTATTGTCTCCATTACTATTTAATATTTTATTAAGTACCATTCCTATTCAACAGGGCGTACAGGTATATGTATACGCCGATGATATTGCATTTTTTTGCTACAGCAGATATACATACATTGTATCAAAACTTACAGATGTATATGAACACTCTTGAAACGTGGTTGGAAGGCATTAATTTGTCCTTGAACATTAGAAAAAGCGCAATTGTAATTTTCCCGCTCAGCGTTCCCGTTCAAATTTCGTTGCTTTATCGCCAAGACGTTATCCCGCAGGTGGAATCGATTAAGTATTTAGGGGTTATTTATACTGAAAAACTTAATTGGGGTCCGCATATCGAAAATATGGCAGCTAAAGGAGCACGTGCGGTAGGGATGCTTCGAAGGCTCAGCAATAAGCGGACAGGATTACGACGTGATGTGCTTCTTATGATTTATTGCATGTATATTCGCCCGATATTGGAGTTCGGCTGCGTCTTGTTTTCTGGGGCACCTGCCTACAAACTTCGGCCATTAGTTCTTCTAGAACGCGAATCACTACGTTTATGTCTTGGGCTTCCTAAATTTGTTGCGAATAATATTTTATGCAAATAAGCGCGCCTGCCTTCTCTTCTTACGCGCTTTCACATCCTGACAGTACGTACCTTCCTAAAGATATATGCATCACCCCTGAGGAGGTCGCAGTATGTTTTTATTAATCAGCCGATGTCATTTTTTTAGCCATCAGTGGTCTAGATTACGGTGTCCACAAGTCATTTTCGCACAGAAACTCTTGGCAACATTACAAGTAAACCTTCGTGAAGTACTTGTGTCGAACAGATCTGTGCACCCAATTAGAATACAATTCGACGACATATTTCCTAAGAAATGCAAAGACTTACCTAATAGATACATAAAGGCCATTTTGGAAGACCATTTGTCAAACTTAGATACAAACATCGTAATAGCTACTGATGCTTCAGTTTGTGAAGAAAAGGCAGGAGTGAGAATTACATCATTATCTTTGGATTGGTCTTTCTCAATTCGTTTGCCTGATTTTACACCTATTTATCAAGCGGAATTACTTGCAATCATCCTAGCTTTACGTAAATTACCCTTATCTATAACAGAAGTAGTCATTTTAACAGACTGTCTGTCTGTTTGTTCTTCATTGACGGCACCTAACATGTCATGTACCTTAGAAGTATTTTATTCGCTTGTCCCAAGACATTTACGTTTTATTCGCTTGGTGTGGGTACCAGGTCACAAAGGTTTAACCCTCAATGAATGTGCGGACGCGCTTGCAGTTGCATCACGCGATGGTCCCATAATTTCTATTTTACCGACGTTGGCCTTTGTCTCTTCGGCGCGATTTGAAAAGTTTGCCACGTCGGTTGACCTTGGTAAATCTCCTCTGTCAACATCCGAATTCCTTCACCTTGACTTTTCGTGGAAAAATCGATGGTGCTCCAGCAGAAGGGCAGAAATATCTATCACCAGACTACGATGCCGAGTTCCCCCACTGAACTTTTACCTGCACAGGCCTGGTCTGTCTCAGTCATATTTATGCCTCCACTGCAACGAGAGTGAATCTCTGCACCACTTCTTTATAGCATGCAGATTGTACAAAAATCAAAGAAAAAGACAACCCCTCCGAAGGATGGGATTAAATTTATCCCTTCCGATGGTTCTTTCCTTTGGTGCAATTGAATGGGGCCACAGCCACAGGAACGTTTTCGAAGCCGTATGCGATTTTCTACGGGAGACAAAGCGAATTGCTTATTAGGTTATTTAATTTCATTTTATTTTTCATTCATACTGGCTTCAAACACACACACACACACACACACATATATATATATATATATATATATATATATATATATATATATATATATATATATATATATATATAAGTAAAGTTCAGGTTCTTTTGATGATGGGAAACCACACTCCACACTCGGCGCCCGAGACGCACCACCCGAGGTGATATAAACGAAGAGGTGAAATTAAGTTTGAAGGTAAAAAAAAGCAACGCTCCACACTCGGCGCCCGAGACGCACCACCCGAGGTGGTATAAACGAAGTGGGAGGAATTAACGTTGGATTCGCTGGTCGCTTGAAGAATGAGATACGCTGGAGAAGTTTAGAGGAAAATCAAGACAACTTATATTTACAGACTTACAAGAAGAGTTACAAGCATAAATGTTACAAAGAAATAAAGAAAAACAAACACTGGAAATGAACCGTCTGTAGGGCGACCCTACGAGATTCGGCAGAGCCGACGGTGCCGAACACCTTAAGCCCGGTTCAGAACGCCAGACGGAACACCGGGGCCGCTTTTATTACCCGATGCTCCGCCTTTACATTACTGCCGGCGAATAGCCGCCTGTTTGCCCTGTAATTGGGCGGTGCATGCAGCAAATCAACAAACTCGCGACAAGGTCACCGCCTCTTTACATCTATGCGGGCTCATGCTCCTCGCCCCAAGCAACACACAAACGAGAGGCAAATAAAAACAAAGTAAACTAGAGTTGTTGTGGCCAGGGCAGGCTCGGCTGACGCTACACGTGTCTAGAGCTAAGTGTACGCGTGCGGTGACGAGCAAAGAAAAGAAAGACGGGCCTGAGAAAAACGACCCTGGTGGTATGTCAAATACATTTGCCGAAGGGACACTACACTTCGACCACCCTCGGGCCACTTAGCTTCCCCCCCCCCCCTTCGCGCACAACGTCGCACGTGGCACCACTTATAAGCTCATTTCCTCAGCTCCCGCTCCAGCTAGTCTGCCGAACCAGACTGTAAGCAAAGTGCGGAAATGGATGCCACGCCGAAGAGGGGCCCGCGTGCAAACAATTGACAAAGGTGCCGACCGAGCGTTCGATGCCCCACGACGGGGGCTCGCTCCTCGTTGTTCACGCATTCTGGCGTCAGGAGCCTGTCCCCCGTTAGAGACACCTGAAGTACGCCACACATGACGAATGCCTCCGGCGACCGCGCGATGCACCAAAAAGCAGGCCGCTTGGTCCGCTACCTTCATGGGTGGCGCCCGCGAAGCGCGCGAACGGGAAACGGCGGGCCCAGCGGCGGCCCATTCATACGCCACGGAAAGGCATCGCTGAGCAAACAGGGAGGTCATTACAACAACGTTTCCAACCCCTCCTGCCGCCGCCCGCGAGCGGGGCCGGGCACCTTTGTCTCGGCCGCGACAAGGGACCCGATGGGCTCACCCATCTACTGAGTCTAAGTGCTTTTCGGGCGATGCACAGGCACTTCGAAGCACCCCCACCGGCGTGACCGCCCAAGTTGGCCGCACCAAGTAAACAAAAACAAGAACCGTGCGTCCGGTTTTGACGGCGGTCCTACACCCCCCACCCAAGACTTCGCAACAACTTGTATACAGTGTTGCCGAAGTAAACACAGCAAAAGGCGGACCGCGCTCGACCTGAGGGCGCACTGTAGGTTAATAGCCGTAACTAAACTGTACCCTCGAAGGGGGCCGTAACTGTTCTCTACGTGGCGGTCGCGCAGCTTCCGACATGCAACAACGAGTGCATATGCCCACACGAAAGAGAAGCGCGGAAAAATGTCCTCGTTCTTTACGGCAATAAAAAAAGAAATAGAACACGAACAAAAGAATGATCTAAACTAGCTTATAGCGCCAGCCTACATACTGAGCTGCCCTGCACACTAGATACAGCACATGTATGCGAAACGCGATGCAAACTAAACGCTATATCTAGCAAATAATCAAAAACATGTCAAACAACTCACTCAGCATGCTTGCTCGACAAACGCTTAATGCGTAATAAATGTGACACCTTACACAAATGGGGACTCATAATAATAAATAAACAGATGCATGCTGCGGGCAGTTATTCGGAAGCAAAGCTAGCGCTTTCCTGAACAACATACACGATCCCCAGCACTTGTCGTTTATAATCGAGTGCATTTCCCAGCCAAAACAGAACCAACGCGCACACAAAGTACAATGGCAGGTAAAAACAAAAAATGCAAAAATCACAGTTTACAATGATACACTTGCAAAGTCACACACAATGGCGTAATGTTCAGTACTAAAATTAACCACTGCGACTGTTCATTCACGGATGGCCGCTGAATAGTCATTTCAGTCACAGCACATGCGGCACATCACACACACGGTGTAGCCACTCCCGCCTCACCACTTCCCCCTGGTCGCGGTCGAGCCGTAACATGAAAACTGCACTCTAAAGCTTTAAATACTAATCTGGGTGAAAATGTGACGAAATCGCTTTCCTCGCCATCACCCAAACCTGCCGCTGTACAAGTGGCCACCTAGGTTCAATACTTTCATTGGCCCCCAGGATCAAAAGTGCGCACGCAAAGTTCAGCGGAAATAGCGTGACCGTGGGACACGCTCTGGCAAGCGCCTGTCACCCTCCTTGGGCAATCTCCCGGTGCGCTGACAATTCTACCACCGAGTCTATCTACAATAGGACCGCAGGTGACTCTATGGAATAACGGCGCTGGTAGATTGCAACACTCCTCAAATGCTAGTATTACAGTAGCAACCCTGCCCCGCGAGCATCCCTTGTCTTTTGCGAACTCCTCATACTCAAGATTCAAAGCCATTCGGTGCCTCCGGAACGCCTGAATATTGCAAGAGGGTTATCTTCCCGGCAGCGCGCCGGCGATTCAGTACGCGGGAACGCCACTGTAACGTCACGTGCGACTCCTGTCGCCGCTGCGAAAGATTTCTTTCTAGAACCGCACGGTCGCCCTTCCTCCCCGTGCATTTGCTCCTCACCTGAGTTAGACAAGCCACACGCAACGGATTCCGGCGCCGCGACATCTGTGCTAGCCGACTGCTCGCATTGAGCCGCACTATCCTGCCTGGGCATGCGCGTAGTGTCGTGACTCGCGTCTCGCGACTGCGCCGCTCGGCTTACTAGAACTACCTCTGAGCTCAGTGATGACGCGGTCATCGCCCGCTCGCCGCCGCAAGGAATATTCTGTAGCGGAAGGATGCCCGGGTCCACGCCCTGAAATTTTGTTCCTGCGTATGCGTCCTGCGGTTGCGTGTCAGCGTCAGTATCGCACTGAAAACTCTTCTCCGATCCGAGATCGGTGTCAGAGACATATTTAAACTCGGCAACCCGTGTTGCCGCCTCCGCACCTTTCGCCTCTGCCTCGAGTTCGAACTCGGCGGTACCCTCACACTCCGTCGGGAGCACGCTAACCGACTCGGCGCGTTCTTCTACCGGAAGCACATCAATGTTATTACAGGCATCCGTGAGCGGTTCAACGTCCGCCACCTCCTCGATAGTGCTTACTCGCGACGAGATCTCATCGCTCACCGATTCGTGCACTAACCTTTTGGGTTCGGAGGGATTTGCTGTTTCCGAAACATGTGGCACAGGGCCCCTTCCTAGTGCCTCCCCCTCGGAACTTTGACTTTCCCGCAATGTTCTGGCCCGCTCTAACTTTGTCAACTCTAGCACCAGTTGGATCCGCCTGCGGCGCTCTCCTGCCAACTTGAGATTCTGCTCTGTCCTCTCTCTCGGCCAACCACGCATTAAAGCTGGGTCGTCGACTACAGGCGTTGAATACACCCATGCGGCATACCGGTCTAATGCTGTTTCTGGCACGTGTGGCGCAGAACCTGGTCGTAGTGACTCCCCCTGGGCACTCTGACTTTCCCGCAAAGTTCTGTCCCGCTCTAACTTTACCAACTCTACCACCGCTTCAAGCCGCCTGCGGCGCTCTTCCGCCGACCTGAGATTTTCCTCTGTTCTCTCTCTCGACCAACCACGCATTAACGCTGGGTCGTCGACTACTGGCGTTGAATACGCCCACGCGGCTAACCGATCTATTTCTGCCCTACAAATCGACATTTCACTCGGCTCGAACGCGAACGCAGGAGTGAAAGAAAATGAGGCCGAAGCAACTCACTCTCTTTTGTTGCCGGCTCCCGTCTCCGATGAAAGTGATTCGACCATGTCCGATGATGGATGGGGCCTGGGTCGCTGGTGGTGACTCGTTGAGGGCTGCCTTGAACCAGCCGCTCCTCGTTGTCTTCCGAGAAGACAAGGCTATCTGCAGCGTCCAGCTGCTACAGCTACCTGCTGCAGGGTCCGTTGATACGGTGCCGATCAGAAATCGGTATCTTCCTCTGTAACTTCTTCGTCTGTATAGTGATGTCTTGCCCAACTTCTCCTTCAATCTTCTTTAACTCAGCGATACCAATCCTGTCCGACTGCGCCAGTAAAGTTCAGGTTCTTTTGATGATGGGAAACCACACTCCACACTCGGCGCCCGAGACGCACCACCCGAGGTGATATAAACGAAGTGGGAGGTGAAATTAAGTTTGAAGGTAAAAAAAAGCAACGCTCCACACTCGGCGCCCGAGACGCACCACCCGAGGTGGTATAAACGAAGTGGGAGGAATTAACGTTGGATTCGCTGGTCGCTTGAAGAATGAGATACGCTGGAGAAGTTTAGAGGAAAATCAAGACAACTTATATTTACAGACTTACAAGAAGAGTTACAAGCATAAATGTTACAAAGAAATAAAGAAAAACAAACACTGGAAATGAACCGTCTGTAGGGCGACCCTACGAGATTCGGCAGAGCCGACGGTGCCGAACACCTTAAGCCCGGTTCAGAACGCCAGACGGAACACCGGGGCCGCTTTTTATTACCCGATGCTCCGCCTTTACATTACTGCCGGCGAATAGCCGCCTGTTTGCCCTGTAATTGGGCGGTGCATGCAGCAAATCAACAAACTCGCGACAAGGTCACCGCCTCTTTACATCTATGCGGGCTCATGCTCCTCGCCCCAAGCAACACACAAACGAGAGGCAAATAAAAACAAAGTAAACTAGAGTTGTTGTGGCCAGGGCAGGCTCGGCTGACGCTACACGTGTCTAGAGCTAAGTGTACGCGTGCGGTGACGAGCAAAGAAAAGAAAGACGGGCCTGAGAAAAACGACCCTGGTGGTATGTCAAATACATTTGCCGAAGGGACACTACACTTCGACCACCCTCGGGCCACTTAGCTTCCCCCCCCCCCTTCGCGCACAACGTCGCACGTGGCACCACTTATAAGCTCATTTCCTCAGCTCCCGCTCCAGCTAGTCTGCCGAACCAGACTGTAAGCAAAGTGCGGAAATGGATGCCACGCCGAAGAGGGGCCCGCGTGCAAACAATTGACAAAGGTGCCGACCGAGCGTTCGATGCCCCACGACGGGGGCTCGCTCCTCGTTGTTCACGCATTCTGGCGTCAGGAGCCTGTCCCCCGTTAGAGACACCTGAAGTACGCCACACATGACGAATGCCTCCGGCGACCGCGCGATGCACCAAAAAGCAGGCCGCTTGGTCCGCTACCTTCATGGGTGGCGCCCGCGAAGCGCGCGAACGGGAAACGGCGGGCCCAGCGGCGGCCCATTCATACGCCACGGAAAGGCATCGCTGAGCAAACAGGGAGGTCATTACAACAACGTTTCCAACCCCTCCTGCCGCCGCCCGCGAGCGGGGCCGGGCACCTTTGTCTCGGCCGCGACAAGGGACCCGATGGGCTCACCCATCTACTGAGTCTAAGTGCTTTTCGGGCGATGCACAGGCACTTCGAAGCCCCCCCACCGGCGTGACCGCCCAAGTTGGCCGCACCAAGTAAACAAAAACAAGAACCGTGCGTCCGGTTTTGACGGCGGTCCTACAATATATATATATATATATATATATATATATATATATATATATATATATATATATATATATATATATATATATATATATATATATATATATATATATATATATTCTTTTTTTTTAGCTCTGAATATTAGTGGGAGTTTTTCCATCCTTTTTATAAACATATTTGAAATGTAAAACAATTTTATCTCAAATATAAGGTGCCGCCCGTTTCATGGCCGATCCCCCGCAGTACAGTGTACCCGCAGTGGGTTGCGCCAGGTTGCCAAGGTCCAACCAACCAACCAAGAAGTGATAGGAAAGAAGGGGGGAAGTTAGAGAAGTTCGCGGACGGGGCCCCGATCGGCAAGCGCTCTTCGAGAGGGCATCGCGGACGGGACGACGCCCCGATCGGCGAGCGGTCTTCAGCGAGAGCACATCGCGGACGAGACGACCGTCTGGCGTGAAACATCCTCCGAGCAACTCGATTTGTCTCATGGGATTCCGGCCAAGCACCAGGTGCGACGAAGAAGGACTTCGCTCCTGACGTGTACTGGCGTGTTATAATAAAGTTATCTATTTCTCTTGAGGAGTCGAAATACGTTTGCTTGTTCAGCCCATGAGGGGGCATGGCGTAGCCACAGTAGCTAAAGTCACTGTAACGGGAAAAGTGCCGCGTTCGTTTTCTCTTCGCCGCCGCGCCTTTTCGGCGGCTTCGCCACATCAATGGTCCAGCTCGCTCGCCTCGCCGGTGTCTCCCGGCCACCGACGCACGGCGCTTTAGAGGGCGATTGTTTTAAAGACGATAGTCTTTCTTGGGAACTTAAACGCAGAAATTTTGGTCTGTCTTTCTGTTTGTCGGCACGTCACCCGATTCAGCGAACCGGCCAAAGTTCAAGCACTTGCTTACCGCCCACCCATCTTGAGCTGGTACGGCTGTTCATTAGCGCACTCAGGATTTCTCTCAGGGGGGGGGGGGGGGGGGGGGGTTGAACTTCTGACAAGATTACAGGAGTGCGGGGGGGGGGGGGCAAGCACATTGCATAATATGACATTTCCTTGCTTCAGCTGGAGTAATGCGACAACAAATAAAATACCAAATAATAATAATAATAATAATAATAATAATAACATGAATTATGATGATGATTATTCAGCGTTTTACAGAAAGGTCTTGAAATAACTTGACAAGGCCAAAAACCGTTCAGTGGAGCAGTGCACGTAGAAAATAAACTACAAATTGAACCGACATGTCGGCTGGCTGGCGGTCGCGCAATGATGTTAAAACTTTATTACTATGGTAGGTAGCGCATACAAACAGGACGCAAGAAAGGCACATGAAGACACCCAGCGCCGTGTGTGTGTTTTCGTGTGCGTTTCTTGTGTCCCGTGTATTTGCACTACCAGTGTAATAAGAAAATGCCATACGAACAAGCCGCATGCATGGCAACTTTAACTCTTAAAAACGCTGCAGCTGATAATTTCCTACGCTTCCTTGGAGTCTCACCAAACAATAAATTTCAAAGCGCACCATAAATATTACTTATAAACTACATAGTATTGATTATAAATAGCATGTACAGTTCAATGCAGCACACGTACAGTACAATTCTCAGCTCACGGATAAACTGCATTAGAGCCGCACTTACTGACTTTCCAGCGTAGATTCCCAGGTCACTCCGGCGCATATAGGTTCGGCGGCTGAACCATCCTTAGTAAAAATTGACTGGTTAATAGACGCATGAGACGACGATATCTGCTGAGTTACCGGTTCCTCTATGCACGTAATCGGGCATTCCGGTGTTGCTGCGTCGCTTGAATATGAACACGAAATCCTTTTTGGGTAGTAGGTGAGGATGTGTTCGACCATAGCCTCGTTCGACTGGCGCTTCGAGAGAGGGCTTCAGATTCACGCAGCAAACACAGCAACAAGTTCTAGCAAGCAAACTGAACGTGCACGCATGTGTGCACATCAAACTTTGTAGTTTCCGTCCGATGTACATGCAAAAAAGAAGTGGTAAAAAGAGAGGGCGAGAGACGTTTACTGAGAAAAAGAAAACGTGCCGCCCCAACAGACCTTCCGCACTTTCCCAAGGTTCTTTATTCTTAGCAGACGTCGTTAAAAACATTTACTTCTTCTGCCACGGCTTTCTTGCTCCTCCCATCTTTGTGACGGCCAGACTCCGCATGGCATGCCACGGCCGGCGCGCGCCTCCAGACCGGCCGTGGCATGCTTAGAGTCACTGTGTGCGTGCGATGTTGCGACAATGGCTGGCGACGCACACACTAGTTGCTCCAAGGCTTGCTCAGAAACAGCCTCCGTGGGTTCGCGGTCGCTTTGATGAACGAGCCGCTTGCGAGGTGGCCTTTCTTCTCGCCGCACTAACACGTCCTCGTTCGTACGCTGTCAACGAGGTCCAGAAAAAAAAATGCGCGACAACTCCGTTGCAGCCATTAAGCGACAGACGGTACCATTCACCAGCAGCCCCGAAGAAAATAGAAAACACGTGCGTCGAAGCTTGGCGGATGGATCAGATGCCGCCGACGCCTTCTTATCTTTAAAATTTGAGTGAGCATTGTCCCGAAACCATACGGTTCCCTCTTCGGAGTTTGAGGAAGGGAAACACATGAATAGGGCTTCTTTCTTGTTCGGGTGCTTCAGGCGGCGGCGGTGCTTGTCGGCAAAAGAACAGAGCAGTGCAAGGGCTTGACCGGAAGGCATGAGTTGAACAGTGAAGGGGGTGGGGAGCTTTTTAGACGGACGCGAGATGCCTCTCTCTCTTTTTTTTTCTTTCTTTTTTTTTGTGTGCTGTACACAAGGGGTAGGTTGCATTGAGCGCGGTTCACGTTGTTTGGGTCGTTGACATATGTCAGGATTCATTTACCGGTAGTTGGTTTCAACTGCGAAAAACTGTTTGTTTCAGGAAATTGATTCGGCGGTCCGCGTCCTCGGAATCTTCGGCTATGAGTTGCGATCTCTTGCAAAATTGGTTCCCGCCTTTCTTTCAGGTTCTCGGTTCAGCTGGTGTCTTGAATTTTCTCTTTCGGCGGCCGGTCATTGGGAGCGATGGTTTCGATCACTACTCGGATAGTAGAGACTGATGCATTTCTGTAGTGGTGTTGATTGGAAAGAGGGGGGGGGGGGGGTGTTGCTGGATTTATCAGCTTGCGTCGTGTTTTTGGAAGTGAACTGCTTTCTGAATAAATGACTTTCCGTAGCTGTTCTTGGTGAGTTTCTTGAATATATCATCTGTTTTTCTTTGTTTTTTCACCGTTGTGCGCTGCAGTATGTTCCGGCTCTTCGTATTAATGTCTAAGGACATTATAAGATATAAGATATAAGATATACATTATAAGATATCCGCTTTTTGGGGGGGGGGGGGGTCCTGAAGAAAACCGAAGATATCGACTTGTGTAGGTGTTTTTTGCAGAGTTTTATTTTCAGGCTACGGAACATCCAAACACGGCCGAGAGGTCTTATGTTTTAAGGGCGATTGAATTCTCGTTCAATGAAATTTATATGAGAGAGAAAAATTATGACGTAGGATCTCTTGACGATCGAAAAACAGTCGTTTAGACGTATCTGAGAATATTTTTGGTTGCGGCTGGAGTGAAATGAGAGCTCGTCCCTCGATGTGTTCCATTCTTATATTTGCCGTGGTATGCTCTATTGTAGTAATCAAAGGGGCAAGAAAATAAAAAAGGGGCCAGACTGACAACCCGTGAAGCATATTTTTTTCTTGGAAAGCTGCGCCCCGCTACGGTGGTCTAGTGATAAGTTATGGCGCTCGACTGCTGACCCGAAGGTCGCGGGATCGAATCCCGGCCGCGGCAGCTGCATTTCGATGGAGGCGAAAATATGATTGAGGCCCGTGTATTTAGATTTAGGTGCACGTTAAAGAACCCCCAGCGGTTCAAAATTTCAGGAGCCCTTCACTACGGCGTCTCATAATCATATCGTGGTTTTGGGACGTTAAACCCCAGATATTATTATTGGAAAGCTGCTTCCCTGGAAATTTAGGAACGCAGAGCCATAGAGCACGCCATAGAGCACTCCTCAATTTAGGAGTAGATGAGTGAATACAACACATTTCTAGAGCCAGTCAGGAAAAGTCGACCTCAGGACACCTCTGGATATGAACCTTGGACAACCGGTGAGAAGGACAGCGGGGCAGTTACGGGGGGGGGGGGTGGTCGGCCTCAGGGGGGGGGTTACAACCCCCGAAACCCCCCCCGTCGGTGCGCCACTGCGGCTGTTCATACTTGTGAACGTTGTCGATCAAAAAGTAAATATTACGCATATCTGAGGCGTAACATCATTAGGTAAGTATTAGGTGGTGTGTTCCTTTAATAGAAAAGACATAGATACGCAATTTTAAAGACCTTGATGGTATGCGTTTAACGTTGAGACAGTAACGCGTTTATTAAAAGATTGCCACATGCGGCTGGACTCACGCGTCTCTTAGGCACATTCTCTGGGAATGCGCGGTTATAGGCGAAGAAAATGCAGTCTCCCCAGATGAAGCTGCAGCGCGGTGGACGGCCGCGCTGCGCAGCTCGAACCTCCAAGATCAATTGTGGGCGATCCAGCAAGCCCGTGAGGCGGCGCGGAGACAGGGTCTCCGGTCCTCCTCGGGGGCGGCCTAGGCCCAGGCCACGAATTTGCCGGAGTTCTTAATAAAATTTCTACCACCACCACCACAGCTGAAGCGATCAGCGGTCCAAGCCGAGCAAGCGCGAGCGCCAACAACAACCGTCTTCGTCTTCTTCTTTCGCAGGCGTTCTTGTCTGGCGACCTACCATGTTACAAATCACTCCCCCGCGGAAAAGGAGCCATCCTGGCGACCTAAGGAACAGGTACAACTGGTGGGTCTAATGCGGCTTCAGTCGATCGACGTGAACAGTCTCGCGGCCGCGACGACGGCGGTCCGTAGATGATTGAACATTGACGTAGGACGCGGTAGGGGCCTTCGTACTTAGGCAGTAGCTTTGTGGAAAGGCCAGGAGCAGAGGAGGGAACGCGAAGCCACACCAACGTTCCAGGCGAATACGACTGAGGAGGCAGGTTTTCGTCGTGCCGGTCCTTCTGGCCCTACTCGCCCTACATGTACAACCCTAGTTTTCTTAGGTGCGCTGAAAATGCGACTGCGCTGAAACTTGTCTTCCTCCGTGCCCTCTACACTCTACCCTGCACAAGCTCATGTTGTGTTTCGGTTTCGGTTCAGTATTGCATTGTACGAATGACAGGGGGCGCCGCTCTGGCAT